>NC_080049.1:31541384-31781384 GCF_026212465.1 Amaranthus tricolor
GGTGTTTTTCAATTTTTAATATTATATTATTGGACATTTGGAAAAGCACATTTGTTTATTTTTTTATCTATTTATCTCTCTTATATATTTATTAATTTTTCCATACCCTTCAATATTTTCTTTTCTTTTATTGTCTTTAATCAAAAACACTAACAATGATCTTATCGAGAATTATATCTTATCTCAATTGAATCAAAATGCTTTCTCCAAAGTCTTGGGTTTCAAATTGGTTCCACTTTAAATTCTACTCCCTTCATTTTAGTGATTTTGTCCCCTTAAATTTGGGCATGTTTGCCAAAATAATTATTAAAACCTTAGTAGAGCGAGTATATCTTTTACCAAACACCCCTTCAGTCCTTTTTCGTCCCGAGTTAACACAAGGCCAACTCCGACATTCTCAATTCCCTTCGTCGGCGGGCACATATCGCAAACTGGTCACCGAACCTCCGACCACTCTCCATATCCCTCCAGCTCTGGTTTACTTCCCCGTTGTGCCCATCTTTTCTCTGGTAAATTATTTCTTGTTTTAGTTGTTTTTGATTTCATATATTTTGTTTTGTAATCTTCAAATTAAATTTAGGGTAATTGATGTTTATGTTGCGCCGCTGACTTTGATTATGAGTAGTGGACAGTAGGATCAGTTCAGTGGATTATTATGTTCAATTTTCATGTATTATTACTTTTTGTACCCTAAAAATCTCAAGTAAAATTGAGATTTTTATGTATATTCTAACTGTATGATTTAATACTTCAATGAGATGCATTAAACGCAAAAAATAAAAAAATTAAAAAATAAAATAAAATAAAATAAAATTCCATGAGATAGCCATTTGGTAGTATAAATTGATTATTTTTAAATTTAGTGGATTGAATATATTAATTGTTGAAACTTTGTTAACTCGGTGACTTTTTTAATGAAGTGTGAATTGTATACTGATTTTGCGGATGTGATATTTTATTGATTCAATCGTTGTTAGCGAGGAACTCTCCGAGTGATTTACTTTGGTTCATATAGCTGACCGGTATTATTAGAATTAAGGTTTTTGAACTGTTGTGTGCATGATATTGTATTGTAATATGGACATTAAATTTGATCAATAGATTGGTTGTTTTTGGTTTTGAGATTACATACATGTGGAGTTTGGACTATTGGTGAGTTTGGTGACTTGTGAATTCAATCAATATTGAATAACTTAAAATGCTGATGTCTCCCTTCCCCTACATTCATGGAGGAGCTATGTGACTGATATTACAAATATGTTGTTTTTAAACTGTCAAACTGTTAGTGGTGTTTGCTTTATATTTTCCAATATTCTCTCATTTCTTAATTTATGTATCTGCCAATTGTTTCATCATCAAATGCATTACTTATCCATTCAGAAGATGCAACAAAATTTTGGGGTGAATAGTTATCCAGGGCGACCTGATTCGTTTCCAGCTGAGGAAGGGCGTCAATATACTCCAACAAAAGCAGAAGCTCAGTGGCAATGGGATAGAGATGCTCAGCGAATGTCACCGCAGCTCTACAGTGATGGTATATCTCCTTTTAGTAATTTGATGCTACTCTAAATTTCGAATTCTCTGTTTCGTATTGTATTCCGTGAGTTTCAGTTTTAGGGCTAGAGATGTCGATTGTTTAAGATAAAGGATAAAATATTTAGTGAACTACCGACTACGTTTGGTCAGATTGAGCCCATTTTCCTTACAAGTGCTTAGACTCTTGTCATTTGTCAAATAGGCTGTTGTAATTTAGATATAACTTGTCCTGATATATCTAATCCACAAAGCAACAATAAGTAAATGCTTCAATCTTCTCGCAGTTGGTTCCCATTGCCTAGCTGGACTATATAGTAGCCGTGTTAGCTCTGTGATCCCTACAATCAGCATGCCAAGTGTATAAACGTATAGAAATGAGTCCAAAACTCCAAAAGGGTTCCATTGGGCTTGCAACTTTGTGTAGACGTAGAGAGACTTGAGGAGGTTAAATAGTGTTCTAAAGATTCCAGATTTCCATGTGCTTCTTAGAGATATTTTCGGGAAGGGCTTAGGGTTCTATCCATAGGGATTTAATAAGTTAAGTTGACAACTACTTATAGATACTTCAATTGTGTGAAGACGTTGGATTCTAGAGTAGGGACAAATTGCCTTTGTAGGCTATAAATTTAGGAAACTAGAGAGTTAATGGAACATGAAGGAACATAAGTAAACCAAGGGTTCATTCATTTGTTTGTAACTCACAAGTGTAAAGAATGTTTAAAGCTTTTTAAGATCAATATTAAGCATTGTTTCTGTAGCCATTTATGATCATAATTGTCTCCACGCATCAACTTGCTCTACCAACACACTTAAACTCAGTTCTTTATGGAATGTTAGGGGTTTAGGAAAAATAGGTTATTTAAGACTTACTGAGGACCAATAAGTTAACAAAATTCTTAATAGGGTTTTTCAAGTTCAATTTACCGCATTAAGTTATGATAAATTCAATTAAGCTTAGGTAAGCTCTAAAGAACAAAACTTGCGTTGCTTGGCTTATTCCAAGATCATGCCCTTATTAATAACAACAATATCAGAACCTTAATCGCAAAAGATTGGGCCAACTGCATGAACCAATAAAGTGAATAAAATGTTTATTATTGAATAAAGTGAAGATAATTAGAAGTAGATTCAATTACCTAGGACATAAGATTTAGGAGAATTTTTTTCCAAATTTTTATTTGTTGTACTCTATTACCAAGAATAGAAAAACACATAAGTTTTCTCAAGAATGTTCAAGTAAAAGATTAAGTACTTGATCAGTTTTATTTATTTTTCTCAAAAAAGCGTAGAAGATGAAACACTTTGGATATTAATTTAAAATATTATGAGCAAATTTCTTAGTAAAAACAAAACAAAAAGTAGCATCGTGACAACAATGAATGTGTGCTTCTTTCTCTCTTGATAATTAGCCCCTTAACTTAAAATTTCAACCTCCAGATAGTGCAAAAATTAAGGTCGCGTCATATCGTACTGGTTGCATAAAGGTTTTTAAAAGTTGTTGAATCGATGTTTCATGCGCTGTCAAGACTCTAGATGTAGAAAAAGACGCATTTTAGGCTTGCTCAAGGAATATCTCATGATTTCTGCCGATATTTGGCACTAAGCCAACCATTTCACTCTCGTTACTGTATCGACGAGTCGTTATCGCAATTATGATCGTTATCGCATTTTTGCACCATGGCTCCACTATTGCCTCTATAGCTCTATCTACGTATGTTCTCTTCGTGTTCTTTTTAGAAGTGTGCTTCATTTTTAACCTCTAAACTTGTAGTCTTCTTAGTGATTTTACAACTTTATGTTTTCTACTATTCTGATCATGATTGATTAAGTAGTGTTGGAAGTTTTTGGAGTTGCTAATTTCCACTGTCATTGTTATCAAACAACTCTTGTGGGAAAAATGTGCCCAATATTATACATGTAACCATGTAGGCAGTCTTATAATGCTAATTTTTCTTGGGGTATCTTGTGTGAAGCTTTTCCAAAGTGCTATGTCCTTTTTTTCTGTTAGTAAGATTTTCCAAGGGAGAGGGAGGGGAATAATTATCATGGCTTGATTCATTTTTTCTTTTTCAAATCAAATGTGTCTATAAGGACCTTTAATTAGTGTCTTGGCCTTTAGAAGTTTAAGACCGGTGTTGACTTGCACTTACATATGGTGTATTAGGTGGTTAGATTAGTAAAACAAATAGTATGTACGCATCCCATTTCTTTCTTTTTTTTCACATTTCCATTTTAGTCCATTTCTTTTTGTTCTTGAATTTCTTAATTTTTTCTTTATATGTTTCTACCTAACATATCCATCATGTACCAAGTCTCATTATGCTATCTCCACCCACCTATTCATTATTTATTTTATTGCCAAATCTTTCTATCCCTCCCTATTCTACAAGGACTTTTTCCTCATGGATTGCGCTATCCTAATTTGTATAAGCTACTATAACTTGAACAAACGTGTGGAAACAAAGGTAGTAGATTGGAAGCCTATGCATCTTATGAGAGTATTAATAAGTCCAGGAGTTCTCTGGTTTGGTGAGACTCATTTATAGTGATCTATGTATATTCTGAACCTGTTGTGCTTCAATTTTCTGAGTTCAAAGTGTTAGTTGGATTCACCTTCATTATCAGATATTAAATACTCCCTCTGTCCTATGTTTAACGATTCAGCATCCTCTGCATCATCCGTCCTATGGCAGAGGTCAGTTTGCTCCATTTGACTCCTCTACTTTTACCTCTCTAATCCCCCATTCTGCTCAATCTCACTTCCTCGCCTTTTTTTGTGATTCGGGGGTAGGTTAGAGTATCCATACAAGTAAGGGGGAAAGAGAATTAATCCTTCCTTTAGGGAAAGGGTGAAAGGGAAATTCCTCGATGACTAGGCTAACCCATGATTCTCACCTTCCTCACCCATATTGGTGGCTCACTCCTCCTATGTTATCCTTGATGGTCTTTTCACATGCTTTGTTTTAAGGTTTTAGATTTTGTATCCATTATGGTCACAAGGAAGGGTTGGGGATTACATTTTCAAACAAGGATGGGTTCCGTACTACGCGCCCAATGGACATCTATGCCTGTGGCAACTGGATACGTTAAGAGCTGGTAGGATGACGCCCACAGAAGGTACAGATGTTAACTATGTGTAAAGTTTCTGCCATGTACTTGTATTAATTTACAATCAGATAGTTTACCATATGGATTTCTGATCTTTTGAGCTAACATGCTGCTCTTGATAGCGCAACTTCCCTCGCTACTATCTTTCCTTGTCATAGCAACAAAGATTCCACCGCACATGTACGCTAATGGTTATGGTTCTTGGTTACATGATAAAAGACTGTTAGCACTTTTTCACTGTTAAGGGAAATGAAAATCTGTAGTGGTATGTTGCCTCCAGTCTGCCCTGCCCCTTTTTAGTTTACTTGGATTTCTCATTTGCCTACTCTTTTCCTAAATCTTTTTCTTGTGAGGATCCTTCGACAGTCTTTTCACTAGCAAGGCTAAATTTATGTTATTTATCCTATTCAGATCCCATAAGAAGCTGGATATTTTGAATGGTATTGCAGCAATAGATAGTAGTACTGTTAGTTCTAATGTTCATCCTGATTAGAATTGACTGTGGTTCTTAGTAAGCCAGCTGATTTCCTTTTAATTTCTGCATCTTAGCTCTTTTGCCTTTTTATGCTCAGGACATGGAGGAAATGCTGGTAGGTCATCATATCCTAATCAGATGCCAGACACCAAAATGAGCTCAAACCTAGAGCAGAGAGTACACTCGCAGCCTCAGGCTCCTGATATGGAAGTCGGTTACGAAGACAATGCAGCTCAAGAGACTTTGAAAAGACTTGACCAAAAGTTCCATAATGATATTATGACATTAATAAAGGAACAGGATGATGCAGAGGATGCAGAAAATGTTAGACATAGAGAGGTTAGTTTATTGTCGCTATTCTGTTGATTGAATATGGAATATGAATGATACATGCTAATGTGGCTCATGGTTCATGCAACCCACTTGATATATGATTGATGACCTGAGATTTACTAAAAATTATTATTGGACGTGTTCAGTAAATATGGAGCTCTGCCTTTGCCAAAAATGCTGATTAAAGTCATTTTTTACTGATTTATCTTTATTGGTTGTCATGGAAAGGTGGAAATATAATAGAGGTCTTTTATATTTCCTAGGGCTGCCTACACCACCCATATTTGAATCTTGCTTGGTGGAAGTGCAAGTAGGTCTATTTTCCTCATTCATTCCCCTCTAACACGCTTCTGGTCCTTATGAGATGGACCTGGAATCTGAGGCAGAGGCAACTAGGTGCTGAATATGAAGGGGAAGCTTTAAGTAGAGGACTGCTAGACTAGAGATCTTTTTGAAATGTATAATCATCTCTTAAAATTTTCGCCTAGCTCTTGAATATTTGATTGGAACTATGGAATAAATATGAGACAATTTAGTTTCATAATGCCACTGTTCTTCGAAACCCTGTTAAAAATTAGGTATAAATCTCATTATAAGTTGTTATTCTGACATATTAATTATCATCCATTATAATCTTTTTCTATGTATTAGGTTCTAAAAGATCTATTATAAGCTAAATTAAACTATATATTCTAGAAAACTTGAATTGCTATAATAAGTGGATATTTTCAAATTGAATATTCTCATTTTGAGGTCCGTGAAACAATTCGTAACAACCACAAGGTGGTGCGTCCGCGACATTGCAACTTTTTCTGCAACTGCGATGATATCCGTGATGTTGATCTATGATTGGAACATTACAGAATATTGAGCAGAGTATTATAGCATAGTATACTTCTGAACTGATACCTTTGTTGAACGACCAACAAAATGTCTTTCTATATTCTATGTATCTCGAGATTCATGCACTCATGTCACCATATCAGTGTCCATTGTGGCTATAATATCAAAACAAATTGGCCAAAATGAAATATCGCCCCATACCTATATATGTTAAAAATCTTACACGGTATTTGAGGTAGGAATATTCTGACTTCTGAGGCTTTGAGCAACAGATATTTTTTTATAACGGCGTATGTTCTCGACGGCCAGCTTTCCTTAGTTTTCTGATCGTCCTATTCAATTTCAGCTAGCACCCCACAGCACTCAAGTGTTTCATAATGCAAGTTACGTACTTCAGTAATCTGTACTGGTCTCTGTATTTATTGGAATTCTTAATAGGTGGCAAATGTACTGAGCAGTCATAAATTTATGGCCCGATATAGCTTTATTTGACCGCCCTCCATAGTTTTTGTTCATTTGCAAATTCGTACTTGGGACCAGCATCTTAACTTTAGGTTTTTCAAAATCTAAAACTATGATCTATGTCAGTCAGTCAGTATGGTGCTTGATCCTCAAATCTGTCATTTATTACTCTTCCTGTTTTGCTTATTACATGATCTGTTTCCCTCGTTTACTTGGGGTTTATGAACTGAACTTGGAAGAAGAGGTTTACTTCTAGTTGACTCCAAAAAAATTACATAGGATTATTGGGCAAATTTTTTCTTCTTTACTTTTTCTTCTAATTTTTGTATAGACTGCTGAATGAACTTCTTTTGTTTCAGAAAATCGTCGAGATCAACACTCAATACCAAGAAAAATTATCAGCGCTTAGGGCTAAACAATCTGCTCGCAGAGAAGAACTTCTCCAGAGAGAGTCACAGGCACGCTTACAGCAATACCAGCTTGCTTGTAGGAGCCCCTATCGGAACAATGTTGGGCCCAATGTCATGAACCAAGGTCATCATGGATATGGAGCACCAGACATGATCCCGAATGAACCTCTTGGACAATATGATGGTGGGAACCAATTTGATTCTTACAGACATCATGAATCATTTGGACGCGGGAGAATGCAAGGAGCTGCCGATACAAGGATTCCAACCCCTGGAGGCCGAGTTTACAATACAGGTCCACGCTATTACTGATATTTTCTTGACCTTTGTATGTTAAAAGATTTAAGCTTATTAAGGTGGGTTTTAAGACTTTTCGAGTAGGCTGTTGTGGTCTGTTTGTGTCTTGGGAAATCTACCTTTTGACTGGTTCAAAGGTCAATGTATGAGGATGATGATACTACTAATTTACAATCAATGAATTTTAGGGTCTGTTGTCAATTGTGATGCTTCATTTTGTGTGTTTGTTTCCTAGTCAATGGCACAACACAACCACTTCATAACTTTGGTCATAGCTTGTCTTGCAAAACACAACACAAAACACCAACACTTGCACAAGACTTGGTGTTGCTTGTGCTGGTCAGTGGTCATCTCCTAATACAGTAGCATAATAATTTTGTAATTATAACAAAGAATTGGAAACTTTTGAAAAAAAAAAAAAACATTGATACCAAAAAGGTGTCTTCTATTGTTGTCCTTTAAACCCCAAGAGCACTTGATTGTGTAATATCTTTGCTACATTTGTTACAAAAACATAGGACATTGAAATTGTAAATGTAGCAAATTGAGTAATTCAGACTCGTATGATTCTTATGCAAAATATATAAAAATAACAAGTTGTAAGTATTAGGCCGGGGCGTAAGGCAAATTTACTTTTGCATGAACTTTTTCGCTATCATGGTTCATTTACAAGTGTTGTAAGTTGCAGGTGTCTTTTCAGGTGTGTTGTGTGTCACTCACTCTTCTCTTTTGCAAGAACCTATCATTTGAGATAAATTGGGTGTGCGCATTTTTCCTTGTCCTTTTGTTGGAGTGGGCACGGGTATGGTTGTCCGCTACCCTCTTCCCCCCAACTCTAACTTGTGTGAAATTGTTGACTCTGACTCTACTCTATAAGGCAATTTTATAATTTACTTGTTTTAAAATATCAAAGGTTAATAGATTAATATCTCTTTTTTGTGAAAATCAAGAAAAGGAAGAAAAGTGGGTAAAAAAGTATTGGAAAGTAGGATAAATATGTGAATGAAATAAAAAGATATATTGTGCAGGATGGAATTAAAAAAAAAAAGTGTGAATTATAAATAATAATAAAAATGTAATAAATTTTATAGGACAGATCAAATTAGAAAATATAGCGGAAGCTATGGGGATAGGTATAGGGTATTTTCTCCCAAAATTAGAAATTCATGTTCCAGAATTTTGTGGCTACAAATATTTTGCCTTTCTGTGATTGTTGAATTAAAAAAAATGTGTATATTTAATTTCCCATTGTTAATTGTTAACAATCAAAACTAGAAACTCTGAGCAATGCAATATCAACTAGCAAGTAACAACTACTCCATCATTTTTTGTAGTTTGTTTCATTATATTTACCTTATTTTTATTTTTTCCCCATGACTTACAATTCTCCAATTTTCATCTATTTATTTAATTTAACTTTTTATTTCATTAACACTTTTTAAAAAAAATTTTATAAAATATTATTTACTTATTTTTCTTAATTTTCCCATCAATTTTTATTGGGGCAAATAGCACAAAGGAAGTAGCAAGCTCCATTACAATTTACAAATAAATACGATAATACTCCATTTCTATAAAGCAGAAGACTTAAGAAGATTTTTGATTCTACTCATAAAGTCGTAACAAGTATCAATCAAGTTTCCATTCCAAAACATAAAATAAATAACATTTAAATATTATTATAATAATTCATAGAAAATGAAATTTTGCTGACAGAAACATAGAAAATGAATGTTAAGGTTACAGTGTTGTTGAGATTTGACGGCATCCCTATCTATCGACTCTCATTGTCTTGTTTAGGAGCATTTTCTCTCCTATTTATTTTACATTCTTTTATGTTTAGACAATTGTATATTATTTTCTTTTAATCTTATGTTTATATTTTTAACTGATTTTTAATTTTATTCTTAAAATTCAATCTTTATTTTTATAAATTACATAATATTTACCTTTTATTAAAAAAAACATTTTACTTTCTCTTTAGTGTAATAAAAGAAACGGAGTAGTAATGTTTTGTGTAGAATTATTGATTAATTTAGTTTGGTTATTGAAAAATATTAGACAATTCTTTGGTATAAAACCTTCACATTTAATTCCCAAATCATTTTAAACTCAATAATTCAAGTCTTTTTACCTCAATATTAACACTTCTATATATATTTATCTTTACAATCTTATTATGAAAACGTATTTAACAATCTTAAGGTAAAATACTATTTGAATATAAAATAGGTCTAAAATTAAGTCTAAAATGCTTCTATACTATGTGTTGGGTTATGGGTTTTGTTCTAGCTCATATTTTAGTCTAAAACGGGTCTTGAACAGGTATAGAGTGGAAAATCTTAAACTTAAAATCAAACCCTTTTATTTGTTTGGGCGTATATTTATTGGATTTCAACATTTGAATCCAAACCGTAAAATTAGGTTCGGAATTGTGATGAGGCTAAATCCAACAGAGTTTTGAACTCATGGCGATATTTAGCTAGGGCATTAGAGGGAAACAGCCAAGAAAGGTTGAAGCTCATTCTAGGCAAATTGGGATGGATTAATGATTAATGATTGTACCAAACACTTAACTGCCTTCAATGATATGCTAATTAAAGGACAATATCCACTGTTCTAAATGGTGGCTAAAGCTGTTGATTAATTAACATATTTACTATTTGTAGTAAAAGGTAAGAGGAGCCTATCATGTATTAATCATACTTGCACTAATGGAGTATTACATTTAAGAATTTTGGTAGGGAGTCTTGAAAAAGATAGTTTATCATGAATCATAATCCACTTTTATTCATAAAAAAACATATATTTAATTTTAATAATTAATTAATCAAGTTATTATTCTGATCTTAAGGTGGAAGCATGGTACGAACCACAAAGGCACAAACATAAATATATGGTGAATATTTTCTTGTATAAACTTATGAGATGAATTTATTACGTAACTTAATGTAAAATCCTATTCTTTTTCATTTTTTGGCTTTTATGAATTATTTAGTGTAGCCTTCATCCTCAAAACTATCGAATCATATAGCCATATATAGATACATGGATTATATATTTATAAACTATCTGAATTCATCTAAACTTATCTTTATTTATTAAATTTATTAGACCATAGTTAAAATATCCTAACTTATTAATTCTTTTAAATTTATAGAAAATTTTATTTTTAATAGATACATTTTGTCCCCAATTATTTTTTAATGTTAGGTTTTATATTATTATTTTACAACATAAGATTAGCGATTGAAAATCCAAGTTGGATTATATGCTAAATATACCAATCCTTTAGGGTAAGTCAATAAATAATAGTTTGAGAGTATTGTTTTTTCTAAATTATATTCAAGTTTTTAATTTGATATACTAAAAATTAAACACGTAAAAATATTGGTAGCTACGTATTGTAAGTCTTCGATTTTCAATTTTGCATCCAAAGATTTTTTTTTTTTTTTTTATCATACATAAGAATTTTAATACTTGTTTAAAGTATTTTTAAGTATTTACAAATTAACAGAAATCATTTTAATTTTTAATGAGAAAAAAGAAAGAGCCAAGTGACAACCTTACTAACGGCTAGGTGGCAATGTGATACTATATGTTCGTCATTTCAACTGTAGTTTTTCCTGAATAATTATTCCATTAACTATTGAAGAAAAAAAAGAAAAGAAATAAAAATGTATATTATACTAATATTAAGAGTACTTAACAATAAAACACAATTATTGACAATGACCCACCAGTTAAGAAATTCAAATGCTATGCAATTTATCCAAATATAACAATCGAAAATGGATCCCACCCACCAAGCAGGATCCTTATCCAAACTAATCTAATATTAGCCCTTAAATAATGCAGCACAAAATTCTGACCTTTCCTTTAATCATAATCTACCAAAAAGATTCTTCATTTCTAGGTTGAACCCCCCTTAAAAAAATACTTTAATTATCTTGAAAATTTAAGAATGTATTATATTAATAATAATATATAAACAATGTAACCTAATTTTCATAGAATCATAAATGGAGCAGTTTGATGCCAAAAAAGATGACAGCAAAATCAAGCTTGTAGTTTAAGCTGGTGTCTTTCTTTTGTTCATAAATCATAACTTAGTTAAGTACTCCTACCTGCAGGATAACATAGCAACCAGCACAATAACATACTTCTGGATATATTAAAAATACCAAGTAATGTCAGAAAATCGAAGCAGTTGAGGGAAAGAGACACTAAGCTAATGGTTGGGGGCTTGGAGCTCTAAATTATTTTTGGTATATTATAGACCTTTTTATATAGGAGACTCAAACTCGTTTATGGGTAGTTTTGAGGTGCAACCGCCGGGATTCTGCTCATGAAGGAGCTTCAAAATGAGTTAATTCTTATTGTTAAAAATTTGTTCTTTAATTATATTTTTTTACCTTATTATTATATAATCTTAAATTCGTACATTTATTTGACATTTATGTGATGGAAAAAAGAGAAATTATATAATACATAGTTGATGGAAAAAAAACAAAAACTTTACTTATATAAGGACCCCATTTTTAGTTTTCGCCTAGGGCTTAAAAATAATCAAGACGGCACTAATTAAGAGTATAAAATTAGAAGTCACGATAAATATTACACGTTAATTAGACTAGAAATATGGCTGCAACACAATTATATAAGTCTCCCTCATGTCTGACGCTAAGTGTTTCACTTTAAAAAGGGGTGGATCATGGTTAAACTAATGGTAGAAATGTAACATAAATATATATTCAATATAAATTATAGTTGAGAGTTGAAAAGGACAACCTGGAAGAACACCCAACACCCCTTCACCCAAAATAAAAACAAAAAAATTCAAAAAAATGAAAATAAAGGAGGGAGAAAGGGAAAGAAGAAGAGGAAGAAAGGAACTTCCAACTATGAGTAGGAGTATGAACCATTAACCAACCCTTAAGCACAAAGCTATAGTTACACCTACCTCTGTGTGCAGTCTTTTCTTTTAAGCAAAAATCTCAAAACCTCTCCATCAGAGAATCACACCACCTTTTCAAAGTATTACATTATTTCCACCTTTTCTGGTCTCCATTCCTGCGCTTCAACAAAACCAAACAAGACCCAAAAAACTAAAAATAAAAAAAGAACTGCAGCTTATACTAGTGTATGCTAGCTTGATGGGGTCAATTCAGACTCCATTACCAGTTCGAAGTTCAGGTTTGCTCGAAAATTCATGTGGATATCTGCTTCAAGAACTGCAGGCAAGTGTTTTTGCTGTGAATTGGTTTTTTATATGAAGTATAAACTCTGTTATTTTTGTTGTTAATTGACCCTTTTATCCCCTTTGTTCTTTGAAATCATTGAATGAAGCACCAATTGAGGAATATGGGTTGTATTCGAGCACCCTGCAGGAGGGTGTTGATATATTTTACACAATAGAAAGTCCTGTTTTTCTGAAGGAAACAAAAAGAAAGTAACTGAATGTACATTTATTATGAAACAGATGATATGGGATGAAGTTGGAGAAGATGAGATTGAAAGGGAGAAGGTGTTACTTGATATTGAGCAGGAGTGTCTTGAAGTTTACAGGAAGAAAGTCGATTATGCAAACATGGCAAGATCACGTCTACATCAGGAACTGGCTGAATCTGAGTCTGAATTTACTCAGCTTCTTCTGTCACTTGGCGAACGGTCTCTTCCTGAAAGGGTAATTCATTCCTTAACCATCAAAATATATATTCAAGCACACAATATAAAGTCATAAACTGAAATAGAAGTATTAAATAAATTTATAGTAGTAATTCACTTCACATGATAGAAAAATGTTTTCAGGACAGGATAATTAGTAAACAGAGCAAGAACGAAAAAATCTTTCCTCACTGAAAAATATATAACAAAACAATGTCACCAGTGCAGAGTAAAAAGCATTGACTTCTGATAGCTGAAGACTATTCAAAACAACAGACACTAAGATTGGGTCAATGTATCACTACTCCCTAGTGAAGGGGATAGTAAAAATAAGCAACAGAAAGTAATAGAATACCAAATTCGAGTCAAATTTCATTTAACCCAACAAGTCATCAAATGAAAACTGCCTAAAAAGATCAAGTGTATATATTTATTACAAGCTGCAATGATAAACAGTGATAAGAACACAAGTCTTTTTGTGAACATGATTTTTAAGATGTGTGGTGAGCAATATTACTCCGTCCATCCTAATCTTTTAAGAAAGAAATTTCATCTTGGAAAAATGTGGCTAATTTTTCTAACAGCCAGAGAAGAAGGCAGGGACTTTGAGAAAACAGATAGATTCGCTAAAGCCGGCTTTAAGGGAAATGCGGCTAAGGAAACGAGAGAGAATGAACCAGTTCCAAGCAGTTCAAGGGCAAATACAGAAGATTAAAGTAGAAATTGCTGGTCTTTCGGAATATGATGATTCTGCATCATCTATGACAGTCAATGAAAATGATCTTTCATTGAAGAAACTTGAAGAATGCCATGCTGAGCTAAAAAAATTGCAAAATGAGAAGGTACTACAATCATGATCTCAATAACTCTCTCTACATCCCAACATAATAGCCACGTTTTATTTGAGGTCGTTTTAATACATGGAATCAAAATATTGCAACTATCTTTCACCATCAAAATTTTGCATATCAATCCATTACATATATTGAACTTTTTGGGTGTAGTTTATAGTGTAATCAAGGTAAGTATGGGAAAGCTCAAATTTAATTTAGAAAATGGCCTATTGCAATTTGGATTTTTAAACAAATTAAAATAGAAATGTGGCATCTAATTAAAGGGCGGAGAAAGAGAGCGAATGCAATTAATAATTCTAGATTGTACTGATGCTCAATACTAAATTGCTTCATTAATCAATCCAAAGAGCAACAGACTACAAAAGGTGGAACAGTATACTAGCCGAATCCATGACTTGGCTGCATTATTGGGTATGGATTCCTCGATGACTATTACGAAGATTCATCCAAGCTTAAATGAGTTGTGTGGTATAGCCAAGAATATAAGTAATGACATTTTGGTTAAGCTAGAAGAAACTGTAAAATCTCTCGAAGAAGAAAAACAGAAGCGCATTGAAAAGGTTAGAATAGCTTACCTCTCGCAAGAAACCACACATTGACTCTTTTTTCGTTGGCCAATCTACCTGTTCATCCTTTGGTTGTGAAAATTGATGTTGTTTGTTTATTGCAGCTTCATCATTTAGGTAAAGCGCTGTTAGACATGTGGAAGCTTATTGATACACCAGAAAAGGATCGTCAGCAGTTTTTTCATGTCGTTAATTTAATGGTGATCCCATCAAAACAAATAACAAAAGCTGGAAGCCTCACCCCTAGCATCATCCAACAGGTCAGTTCATGACTAAATTGATTAATCTCACAGAAAATGTAAAATCATCACATGCTGCTCATAAAGATTGTGCAATATCTCCTACTTAAACAAGGCTGAGACTGAAGTAAAGAGACTAGATGAACTAAAAACAAGCAAGATGAAAGAGCTTTTTGTCAGAAAACAGTTTGAACTTCAAGATATATGCAGTAGATCCCACATGGAAATTCCTTCCCCATCTGAAATGGAAAACATTACACAGCAAGTAGACTCAGGTAAGACATTACTAGCAAATATCCTAATGAAACCCAAGTCGCTACTTCTCAGGATTTCTTGTGTCGATTAAACAATTGTGAATTACAGGAACAATTGACCTAGTCTATCTACTCAAGAGTATGGATGAACAGATTGCTAAAGCAGAAGAAGAAGCTTTGAGCAGGAAAGCCATAATGGAAAGGGTCGATAAGTGGATGTTGGCACGTGATGAAGAACGGTGGTTGGAAGAATATAACAGGGTAATTACGATATTTATAATCTAGAGTTCCAAAAAAATTTTACATAAGTCTAGATTGAGCTGTACTATTGTGCCCCCAGGATGAAAATCGATATTCAGTCAGCAGAGGTGCTCACAGGAATCTAAAACGTGCAGAAAAGGCCCGAATCACAGTGACAAAGATCCCAGGTAACATTTTATGGTGCTTTAGAGAAAATGATACAATGTGAACATAAGTAATTGAAACATTGCCAGTCGGATTACAAGTATCGTATGCCAATATTTGCTTGCAGCTTTAGTAGATATGTTGATTTCATTGACCAAATGTTGGGAAGAAGAGAGAAAGAAAATGTTTTTGTATGATGAGGTAAGAACGTCAGTTTGGATTTATTATCGTCCTTCTGTCATTCTATTCAAGGCTAAATTGACCAAGTCTTAAATAGTGCAAAATGGAAATCAGTACTGTTCAATCAGGGTATGTGAAGTCTATTGTGTGGTTTTAGGCACCTCTTTTAGCGATGTTGGAAGAATACATGGCGCTGCGGCAGGAGAAGGAAGAAGAGAAGCAAAGACAAAGGGTAAGCAGTAAGCTTCAATTGACACCATGTGAAAAAACATTAATCAATAGTAATTGATTATATATAATAAACATTATTCAAGTAACTGATATCAAACTGGACTCCATTACAAAAAATTATATACTAATTGAATTATTGATCTTCAATATCCATTTAATTTTAACATTAATAGCAAGCACAAGTAGACAGATCTAGAAGGAAAAACCATGGCAATATTTGCAGCTCACCAAGATGTTCATCTGTGAACTACTTTGAAAATTGCAGTTGGAAAAGAAAAAAGTAGTAGCTGGGCAAAATAGTTCTCCGATGAGTCCTAGACCAGGCACCAGTGCTCGACATGCCCCGAACAGAAGCTTAAGTGGTACTTTCAACAGCAGTTCGCCTATGCGCAGAAACTTGAATGGAAGTCCTGCAAACAGAAGATTATCACTGGGTGCACAGCAAGGAGGGTCAAACAGCTTCAACATACGAAGTTTAGGCACATCATTCATGCAGGAAGGAACAAAATCATTAAGACAGCAAATGTATGCTCAAAATGAATATGGCTCTCACCTAAGAGATGAGACAGCTTCGGTTGTATCAACCTATTCTGGGCCGTTATCTCCTGAAATCTAAGAGCACTCACTGGAACAATGCTATAGTTGATAATATAGCATAGATCTAAAGCTTTTGTGAAAAAAATAACATAAAAAATTCTGAGTACGAAACCCCACACCCTTCTCCCGCATATTCTCTTTTGTGAAGTTTTCTGCATTTATTCAGGAGAAAATGTATGAAGTGTTTCACTGGACAGGTTTGTGTAATATATAGAGTTTGTTTTTAAACCTACAGTACAACTTGGTTCACTTAAATACATGATGCGGACATGCTATCTAACTAAACTCTTCACTGCAGTTAAAGAAATCTCCATAAATGCAATATAACATTTGAAGCCTCCAACTGAAACAAATACTATGCAAAATTCCCATGTCACTCAATCTGTTCATTTTACCTGAAGTTCATGTGTATCAACTCACTGAAAGACAGCTCGCCAACTTAATTTGGACCATAAATAAGGAATTTTCTCATCAAATAGCCTTGTCTAACACTTGACAAATACCCAGGAAGGTATGGGTTTCATAGTCCAAGTAACACTGCTGAAATTTCTGACATATTACAGTTATATCTTGAAATGTTCCATTGCATGGATTTTGTTTGTATCAACCAAGAAAACACACAACGAATTCCAAGTTACTTTGATCCAATATGGCAATGGCAGTAAATGCATATTGTCGTTTCTCTACAACTCTTCCAAAGGAAAGAACTGTAATGCATAACATAATGGATTTGAACAAATAGATTGTCCAGAGCTTACCTGCACAATGATCCTATTCACAAACAGCTACATTACAGCATCAGAATTGTCCACAAAGGTTAATCTAACTACAATAAGAAAACACCAATGCCCATCAGTACTACAGCTCTCCTATCTTTTTCCACAATTCTAATACTTAATAGAGATACTTCACTTGATACTCGTTCCATGTTCCTCAATCAAAAGTGTGTTGTTCCTGACTCCGTGCAACCCAACTGAATTCTCATCTTCAATGTATTTGGTTACTAACAAAGCCATCATACTAAAAAACTCTGTGTGAAATAAATTATTATACTTTATACTAAATTAGCCCTACTTTTCCATAATTAACCTAGATATAATATCAGTCAGAATTTTTGCTACCTGTTCTCTTTTGAATCTTATCATCTGAAAATTTTCCAGCTAGCATGCTCGTCAAAGTAAGACCAAAATACAAACTTCTAAAACTATCATATCGCACATCTATTTTCACGCTATCAGTTCTAACTTCTACCAGCAAAACTTGTCACAAAATTTCGGCTCAAAAGCTCAAACCACTTACAATTTTCATTGCAATGGGAAGAGGCAATCTCAGTAAGACCTCAAAATTGAAATTCACCAATTTCTATGCTCCTTGCCATTAGGTTGCACCACAGACGGGATCAGAAACAACAATCTGAAAATTGCAAGTACAACATACACATTGTACATTATAGTACCTGAATCCTATTTTGTCCCAATACGGGACAATTATCAAGTGAAAAACACGAGCTACATAGATTGCAGAAACAGATAAAATTAGATGTATAACAACTCAATAGATTAATTAAATCAAAACGATTCCATCATCCAACTACATATTTTGCATCATCAACTTACACATGAATACCAATATTTCATCAGTTTATACAAAACAACACAAATACCCACAAAACCCTAACTCTTATCTTCATTATCAGGATCTTCATTTCTCAATCCATCCGTCTTCGGAGACTTATTGAAAAAACTCTCAATACGACGACTATTTTGCGCAAGAACAGGTTTCTTTTTTACCGTCGGATCAACAGGAGGGTGATCGGAAGGCTGCGAGGGGGTGGGAAGCGAGTCAAGCAAAAAATCGCGAGTTGCCTGGTGTTGTTTGACGGCCATTAGAAGATAATCAAGCTTAATGGTTTTTCGCTTCTTTTCGGCGGCAATTTTGGCGGATTCTTCGCCGAGAAATCGCAGGAATAACTCGGTAGCTCCTGAAATGAGGAAGAGAGCTTCAGAGGAAATTCTGGTGATCTCTTTGTCGATTTTCACGATCTTTTTCACTCTTCCGACGGGGATTGAGGGTTTTAACGTATCCGGCAAAGGGTTCTGATCTTCCTCCGCCATTTTCCTGTAATGTGGAGAGATTTTAGGGTTTGAGATTTTAAGAGGGAAATCGGCTATTGAAATGGCGGGAGTTTGGGTTGAAATAATGAAATGTATAGAAATTGTATTCCCTCTTATTATTTTTAATTTTTTTTTTGGTCGGTTTAGGTGAAATGATTTTTTTAAAGATTATTTTTAATTCAATTAGCTTATTATTATTTTTTATTTGATTAAATTTAAATGGACTGAGTTTAAAAGATGTCTTTAAGGAGACCAACTAATATGTTTATCAATATCGTCTCATTTTTTAAGTTTTTTTATTCATTTGGTCAATTCATTTGTTTCATCTTCATCCTTTCATTTTCATTTGGATTCTTCCATTTGTTTCATCTTCATCATCTTACCTAATTCATTTGGAGACAAAGTATGATTTTTATATAGAGTACTACTAACTAAGTACTAACTAAATTTAAGAGATCATGCCAATGCTATAAATAATATCTCTTTCTAATTTTCAGTTTTTGTATTAAATTATATGATTGTATGATATAAATATACAATTTAATCTAAGTCAAAAACATTCAATTTATTTTATATTTAAAAATAGTAAATTACTTAATTTAATTAGTTTGAGATGACTAAAAATGACAAGTTGTTTATTTGTTTACATAAACCAATATTATTTAGTAAAATATTTCCATCTAACGGACTCTATGAGTATGACATGTTAAATTTTAAATCTTTTTATTGAATTGTATGATATGATGTGTGAAATTGAGTTGAATATTTGTTATCTTATATCGAGTTTAATTATCCTTCACCCACTCTTCACTCAATCCACCCATGTGGTTATGTTAATGTACACCTTTTAATTTATGCCAATTATCCAATTTTATTTTTATACTCTATTTAATGTATTAATTCAATTTAAAATATATCTAATTTTATATAATTAAAAAATTTAAAAATTAATATTGGCAAAATTTAAATTTAAAAAATCAAATAAAATATCACTTGTTAATATAAAATAGAAATTAAGAGTTATCAAAAAATTAAAATGGAATAATTGGGGGAGTATCGTTAAATGTCATATTCCGCGCCAAAACTTGTCAAAAGTTGAGTAAAAAATTAGGGATTTCGTCGTCTTGTTTCTCTTTTCACCAACGTATTCAAATCATCAAATTTCCAAGGTTAATCTTTCAGCGTTTATGGAGGTTTACGAACTCTCACTAATTCAATAATGGCGGACTTTGTACTTAATTTCGAATTTTTCTTGGCGAATTAGGCGCATCAGTCTAACAACGAACTAGTTTTGGCGTATGCCTCCGAGGCTTCGAGTCTAATGTAAGTTCAGTATTCTGTCGCTTAATTTTAAATTTAACCATCAGAATTTTGTATTGATTTCGTCTATGGACTAGAATTGATAAAAAAAACATGTTGATCTCATGCCTATTTAATTTATCTGGAAGAATGTGCGCCGAGTTTAAAGTATAAATCAGTTACGTAATTTCTGCATTTTGTATATTACCCGCAACACCAGCACAGTGCACAATTTCTGTATTGTATTTTTTTATGGTAATGCCAATTAGTGTGTTGGAGAACACACAGGGAGGGGATTTTGTTGGTTAAAAATATAGAGAGGGTTAGATTTGCTTCGTAGGTTGATACTGTTTACAAGGAGCCATGTTAATCATTCCGCAAAGTCATAGTTAGAGAGTGAATTTGCATTAAACATACATGTAGCAAGTCTTTTAATGGATGTTGAGAGGAAAAATAAATAAAGAAACGAGCAATCTATTACCACACTAGTACACTACCTAATATTCCAAAATCAATAATTGTAGCTTCCTACGAAATTTAGCCCAATCCATTGTTCATAGAGCTTTTGGAGCTAAGACGTCCTGTCTTATTGTAGAATTCGCTAGGACATTAAGACCTTTGAGGCTATTCATCTTATTTATATATAAGATAAAATTGAAATGATTTAACAAAGCCATGTTGTATGTATTTGTAGAGGTGTCATCAGGTCATTTGAATTATGTTAATTTTGGGTTTATTGAGTTGGGTTTTCCTTCGGTTAGAGATACAAATGCTAAGTTCAAATTGATTATGTTTTAAAGTATCTATGCTCCAAATAGTGAGATAAGATCAGGTCAACTGATATGTGTGGCATGTTTGTGTAATTTGATTGGATTTATGAATTTATTTAACTAATTAGTTCGTCATGTTATCCAAAACATGGTTTTGTGTGGCAGGATTGGGTTGCATATATTGTATATATGTTTGATACATACTTTTGAATACTAAGGAACTTTTGGTTCCATTTTGAGTTCAATATTAACGTGCATAGAATGAAGAGCCAACTTTACATTTATCGTAGCAACTGACATGAGTAAAGTGAAGAGCCAACATAGTATTGGTTGTGAACTACGTCTCAAATTTGATTAATTATTCCATGCAATGTTTTCCTGTCTAGCATTTTGAAAGCTCACTTGTAATTGAGGCTTCGTTACTTGGCCACTATTTGATTAACTTGGGGGTGCTTGTATGTTTTGTCCTTGTTTGTGTGTTTAATACTGTTTTGTCTAGGTTTACCGTTCTGATTTTGATGTACATTGCTCCTTATATGTCTTTCTTGCTTTCTTAGTTGGTGCTTATCTATAAAATACAAAACCTGATCTATGGACAATACCAAGATAGAAGTTGGGGCTTATGAGTAGTAGTATACACTTATCTATGGACAACACACATTATGTCCATGACTTTTGATTTAGCAAGGAGGTATGATATGAAGTACATGTGGGGGAAAGGTTTGAGATCTTAGACATGGAAATTTTGTAGTCATGTTGTACAAGGCAAAAATAGGTAAATAAAGCAGTCTTCATCTTTGAAATTTATTAGTACGTCCTACACTCTTATGCATGGAAAAAGAAATAAACCCGAATCAGTGGTAAGATTAATATGAAGTAGCAAATAATCTTTGCTTTCAATTTCAAATTGGAAATCACGTTCTTTTTTTTTTTAACAAAAAGTTGCACAAAAATGAATTTTTGATTCTTCGATTGAAAAGAATAATTGGATTACATTAATGCATAAGGTTTTGTCTGGATATAACTACTTTCTATATGTTATCTTGTATGCCTTTTTCTATCTTGTTTTATTTGTTACACGCTTACAAAAACTCTACAAAGCCAAACTTGGTCAACTTTGATAGTTTGGATCCATTTTTTTTCCTTTAGTACATCAACGTGCCATAATTCGACACCAATTGGATTTCGTCTAGATGGGATATGAGGAAGTTGGAAGTACACCCCTTAATCTTATAATATTCAGTTGACCCTTCATTACCAACATGAAACAGACCGATCCAGCGTAAATAGTATAATATTACTATCTATAAAGCACAGCGGAAGACTTATAGAAGTCTGGACTGAATCCGACTTGTGGCTCGATAGCCACAGCAACCAATATCAGAGTATTTAAAAACTTTACATAATTGTAATACAATTAATTACAACCCAATTATAAGCTAAGTTAATACATTATAAACTCTTTTAAATTTTTTTACAACACATCATTTGTCAAAATATCATTATAAGTTAACTTCCAAAAACGATGTCCTCGCTATCACAACACATGACACATAAAGGAGCAGCACATCCATCCGATCTATCCCCCGTAAGGGATAGGCTCCATCAAAAACTGTCAACAATTGAATTGTTGATTAATTCAACAAACTATTACATTTGTATACAAGTCATTAACAAACATCTCCAATCAAATTCCTTATTCACTTGGTAACCATTTATAAACATTATTTTATCCAAATCCAAACTCTTTTAAAAGACCGTTTAGTATCGACATAACGAATGAAACATATATGCTTTCATTGTGAAACAAACAAAACTTTATATACCAAACATAGTTATTCAAAACTCATTAAAAACAATAATGTAATAACGATTTAAAACGTGGGAATATATGGACAATCAGAAATTGGCTTGATTTAAATCCTGAGAACACGGGTGATCGTCATCACCAAAAATACGGTTCTTGCAAGAACGAAACGGGATCGGGGCTCGAGATCGATCCGAATAACCATTACCTATTATCAAGCTATAGGATTTCACAATAATCCGGATATAAATATCCGTTGCCGGTTCCCAAAAACGAACATTTTTCAATGTCGAATTTTTTATTATAAAACAAAACAATTCAATTGATTTTCTTTGAAATCGACAATCACCATTTAAAATACCAATCATATCATCATCAACCATCAACGTATAAGAACTTGAGCTACTATCAATGGAGTTTAACTAATTTTACCCAATTCTTAAATCCTAATAACCAACTTATATCAATTAATCAATACCTAATCAATTCTTTATACTTGAACCAAACACCCATATAATATTATTCAAATAAGAACCATAACTCAACAATACCAATCAATAAAGGAAGAATAATAACCCTAAATTAATCTCAAATACCCAATAAATAACTCTAAACATCCAATTTATTTTATAGTTTCTAATTCCACTTAATAAATTCCATTTTAGTACTACATCAGGACACCTGTTAGTAATTTGGTCATAACTTCCTCATAAGAACTCGTATAGAGATGATTCAAGTGGCTACGCGATCATGACTCAGAGCTCTACTATTCTTATGCAGACACTAAAACCCAGAAACAATCAGAACGGTCCCAAAAATGGCAAAACAGAAAGCTTATTATTGGTTTTCATGACAGCCTATTGGTATTTCACTATTTTGAACATAACTCTCTCATACAAACTCATTTTGGAGCGATTCAAGTGCCCACGCGACCGCGACTAGAAGCTCTACAAATCTCATGAAGACACCAGAACCCCAAAACAACTCTAACTGTCTTAAAAACAGCAACACAGGTTCAGACAGATTTTGCTCACATAAACTGAAATTTACTCTCAACTTTGTACATGAATCAACAACCATTTAAGAAATTAAAACTACCTCAAAACATTCAATTTATGCTTAAATAGATTAATTTGTGAGTTATTTTTGAGCAAGTTAAATTTCCACACAATCACATAAAACTTCAAAACCAAAAATTCACTTCAATTGCTAGTTCTTCAATGGCTACCTCAAAATGGCACCTTCTTGATACTACAATTATTCCAACAAAAGACCTTCTAAAAACCTAGCACATAACAATTTAAAAGTCAATTTAAGGTCCGATTGACCATTAAATAAACTTGCAAGTAAAATCAAGAACACATAAAAAAAAATAATTCTAATCCAAAAAGAGATGGAGATGGTGATAATTAGATGTGTCCTCCTACTTCTACATTAGCTACAATCATCAAAACACTTTAATTAGATTCTAACTTCATAAAATTTGAGTGAAAATTTTCTGAAATTGAGATTAAGGTTTTTCAATTAAAAACCTTTTATTAGATTTACTCACACCAATACTTTGAGAAGATGAAGGTAGGTAAAATTTCAGATTTTTGTTCTACTTTGTGAAGAGATAAAGGTAAAACTTGATCTCAGATTTGTGTTTCTTTGAGATGTTACGAAGAAGATGATAATGGTATAACGGAAGAGTAATAAAAATAATCTTAGTGGCCATGCGTGGGTATAATTTCCTACGCATACTTATCACAGTATGAGGTGTATAATATATCTATATTTTTCGCCGTATAATTTATTTTGTCCCCAAAAATAATAAAACTGATATCTAAAATTCGTAGTAAAATTTTATGACAACTCATTTTACTTATTAAAAAAAAGTAATTTTTAACAAAGATGTTTTTATAACCGTTTCACAACATTATCTGCAATTTCAAATTTACAAAACACAAAATTATTTAATGAGCTATTTTACTTTGTCACAATTTGAGATCAGAAGAATAAAAATCTTGGGCTCCACTTGATCAACCATTTTTTCTTCAGTTTCACCTACAATTTTATCGGGCATGGACAACCATTTTTGTACAGCTTTTGAGAAAATAAGTAATCATATAGGGTTTTGTTGAGCATATGTTAAGGTGTAGTTTTATAAAATTATTTATTTTTATATTTGTTATAGTACCCGTTATAGATATTGATGTTTAAAGGTGTATCTTGGTGACCATGAAGAGGCAAATAAAACAGCAAAAAAAAAAAAAAAAAAAAAAAGAAAAAAGAAAGTAGCACATACTATGATGTATCTTTCTGTTTTTATTTGTGTAAATTTTCTGATCTTTCTAGATCTAATATTTTGATTTGTGACTCTATGGTTTTATATTTCAGTTGAGCGAATCAGTATCTTTGTTTGGGTTTCTTGTAACAAGTATATTACTTTTTGCATATATACAGAAAAGGACAGTATGCAATAAATTTCAAGAACTTGTGCAATTATTTGAAGCCCACAATTGATAGTTCCTTACTGGGGATATAAGTGGCAAGAGCACCATAGCCTCTTTCCTCTTTTAGCAAATGCCCAAACATTTTTTTTAAAAAAAAAAAAAAAAATGATTCTAGTTATTGGCATTGGCATTTTAATATTGCTTCTACTTGGATATTACTTTAGTACGGTCACTATTTTTTTTACTTGGTGTTAATTTTGTTCTTATGTCAGATAATCCTAGTCCCTAGTGAACCAAATTAAGATTTAAATTATTCTAACCTATCTATATTCTAATGCTTGATGCACTTGGTAGTTTCAGAATTTGATTGTACTGTACATGCTATAAGCTTTCATCTCTGTTGAATAAAGTTTAAAAGTATAAGTCTTTTAATACAATATCTGAAAGTTTCTCTCTATTTTTGTGGTAACTTACGTTAGCAAAAGAGTTGATGAATGTCTAGTGGACTTGGATCTTGTGCTATTCATTCTCATCAAGTGGCTATATCTTTCTTATTGGGTCTAATGAAATTGAACTCTAAGGCTTGATCGTAAACCTTGTTAGGGCTTATAGGTTTTTGTCCATCAGGTTTCATTGGGTCTGTGCATGTTAAGTGTTCATGCTTGCATATGTATCTGGTATATCCTGCAACAGGCTCTTGGATAAGTACGTTGTGAATTTTGATTTGTGTTCAAGATGCGTTTTGTGATGTTTAGGTAAGCAAGTCTTTCCCCTTATAAGTTATGAGTCAAAGTCTATGAAAGAGTACATGTAAGCTAAGTATCTAATCTGGGCGTTGATGGAGGAAGCCCTGTCATACATGAGAAAATTGGCGTGTAATGTATACTTCTATCGAGTTATTCAAGCGTTAAAATTTGCCCAAATAATGAGTTGCTTCTATTGCATTAATTTGCACCCAATTTCTACTTACACCATGTTTGGGTAATAATTTTAGAAAGAAAAGAAAGGAAGGGAAGGGGAAGGAATGAAGAGAGATGGAAGGAAAGTTACTCTATTTTGTTTAGGAGAGAAGGGAAGGAAAAGTAGGGAAGATAGAGTAACGACATGGAATATATTAAAGCTGCCTGAAACATGTATCAGAATGCTGCATTGAGAAACTACATGGCTTAGAGAATTACAAACTGGTATATAGTAATGCTTGTATAAAATGTTTAACCAAAAAAGGTTTGATTGTCCCAGTGGATAATCAACCGCAAAGTTCTCTTTCTAAGAATTCGGTGACTTTCTTTTCTAAGCATGGGGAGGACAATTAACAGGTCAATTTTTTGCTTGTCTCTTTACCTTAATTAGAAAGAAATCGTACCAGACCACAGCGACATTCAAAATGCTCTATCTTTTTCTCTTTTAGTTATTTTTATTTGTTTATTGGGACATGGGTATTTGGTGGAGGCTACCGGGTACTATGATAATGTAAACAATGAATGCTTAACTCAACATTCCACTTTGATCTATTTTCAATTTTCTTCTTACATGCGCAGCCACCGCCACTCCCGGAATATCATTAGAAAGTATTTTTGCTGGAAAGATACTTTAAATTCTTTGCATTTTGTTCTTTTTGCAGATTTCCTTTAATTAGTTTCAAGCGGCTATCACACTGTTTACTGTTCTTTGTGATGTTTATTATTTTTCTTTTCTTTACATACCTCTGATTGTAACGCCCCCTCCAATGGTCATAAGGCTGTCCAGGTACTTAGTTGAGTGGGGTTTTTTCATATTTTATTGTGATATGCCTTTGCTAAAAGTGTTGATTCTAATCAAAATCTTTAGTATTGCATCTTAACAATGTAACTCTATGGAAGATAAGGTATCCACGTGCCGGCTCCCTGCCTTTTCTTTATAATATTAAACATCAAAGATTAACGTGGTCCTGTGATTGTTCTGTGCTGCATTTTATTTCAGCTTCCAAAGAGGAACTGTTGCATCAGATGTGTTTCTGATCGGGATATCATAAGAATATATGCTTTCTCAAATTAAGGTTTTTCCTGGATATTATCTCCTTATCAGTTAAGATAACAAAGTACGATATATTTTGTAGAGATTTTTGTGCATCACTTTAAGGTCTTCGGATAATCTTTGTTATGTAGCCAATTATGTGCTTATGTAATCAATTGTATACGTTGCATATTCTTTAACTTGTACGCTTTGGTGAGAGCACAATTGTTTACTAAAGCATAATAAAAACATTGCAAAAGCACAAAATGAAACAAAATTTCTTGTCACTAGTTGTTAGAAATTGATTGTTTCGAAATTTTAAGCCAAACAATCTTCAGTAGGTTAGGATTCGAGTTTAGCTATGAAAACCAGGCAGACCTATATTTTTGTGTGCAAAATATTCTTGTTTTGTTGTCTAACTGTAGGATTGTATATGTGAAGCGTGTGATTTTATATCAAGATTTAAAATTAACTATCCTCTGTCGTACAAGTCTCATACGTCTCAAATTAACCAGCTTTGTTGCTCTGTATAATTTTCTTTGGGCAGGTTTTAGTTCAAAGAGGTACTGATTAGGTTTTGTTTAAGCAACAAACTTGCAGAAAGTGTGCATTATCTGTATGTTTATGAACGTCTAAAAAGTTTTTTTCTTTATTGAGAATTGAGTGATTATCTCATTGTAGTGCTGTCATTTGCTCTTAGGCTAGTGCCTCTTACTTTACAGCATTCAAAGTGAAGTTCTTGTGAGAGTGCCAAGTGTAAACTAGACAGACTAAAGAATGCTTTTCCTAATCCTTGTCTTTTTCTATGTTGGACATATCAATGTCCTGTATATTACTGCTACACTATGCTAATTTCAGTGCTAATCTCTCATATGCTTTGGAGAATGGAGAGGTTATCTTATAAAATTTACTGACTTGTAGGATTTTCGTGTTCTGTTATCCGACCACTAAAAGAAGGCCTGAAAAATCTATTGAGTATAATTTGAGTTTAGAGAATATCTGGACCTAATTAAGCCTTGAACTTGGGGAAAGAAGGCCTAGTCCAATTTAGCTTTGACTTTGCCTTTCACAAGCCATTTTTGGCTAGATATCCATACACCGAATGATCCAATAAGTATCCCTTTAGAGACGATATATGAATCCTTGCGCATTTAAATGTTCTAGTCCTTTCACTGCTGCACTTATCTTGCTTGAACTTGGTCACTTGGTTAGTTTCTAGTGTGCAATATGAATACATGTGCAAGTTCTGGATTAGCCACTTCAGGTTAACTTGCTTGCTTTGATCTAAGATGTGTGAATTGTCAATATACTTGCTAGAGCATTGAGTTTTGATGGAGAACTTTTGAGGTGAAATAGAAAATTCTGGCCACAATATCCTACCTATTGTAAAGATAGTTGCAAGGGCCACAACATTTCAGTTACCCAATGTCATTAAGTGGCTCCCATTCTTAGTGTATTTGGGGGATTGAGATGTACACAACCTGACCTTTCTTATTGATAAAACTAACCACATGTCAGTACCCCAATGCCAAGTGCACATGATTTAATGAATTATTTTGCTATAGTCCATTATAATCCGAAAACAATGAGCTATTATAAATCTTTTGGCACCATTGAAATAAGGGACAAATTTTGCAAAAGATATTCTGGGCCTAAACGTATTATTGGATTGATGCTTGTGAAAATTATTGAGTAATTGTTGATAAGAAGTAACAAATTCTTGTGGACAATGTGTCTAGTAGTTGTAACATAGAATCACATCTATATGATAGTTTGAATCTTTGTTGGTGTTTAGTAGTTGATAAAATGGTCAAGCAAAGAAAATATCAAAATTTTATTATAGAAGGTTAAACATCTTTGTCTGGCAATTTTATTTTAGGATAAATATTTTCTGGTTTATTGCTACATATTTTAAACCACTTCCTTTTGATCTGTGTTCAATTTTGAACTTTCGTTTCCTGACCTACACTGGGGAGATTTTCTGTAATGATCCAAAGCAAGGGCTCATAAAAATGTGTTTATGGTTTTTAAGTGGAATTAATAGTAGTTTATAGTTTTGACTATGTTGTATATAACTGATTTAGCGGTGGTTGATTTTCTGGGTCCATTGTGTTTTTGTTTATGTCCTAATTCATGGCCTCTGCTTCTTTAACTCTTGGGGCGCCTTATTTAGTTGTGTGCGTAAAGTTATGCATTTGGTGGAATAAGCAATGTTAATTGGTTTCACCTGTTTATTGTTATAAGCGTTAAGTCTCAAAATTCTAGCTAGTGTGAGCCACTTCGCGAAATTGGAGTAATGAAATTTTTGATAATGTTGCTAGCATCGGCCTAATTAGTTGTAAGAAGTTTTGTCTAGGAAGAGGAACTTAGAGTCTGCTTTTTTGTGGTAGAATAACTTGTATTTCTAATGAACAGTGAGAGCATTGGCAAATCTATTAATATTGAGTTAGTCGAACCCTCATATCTGCAGTTATCATGCTTTTGTGTTATTGGTTAGGAAAATATTAATAGGATCATAGACTAGGTTGGTCTAGGTTTAAATGCTCTATAAGAGAATGCAACATAAAAAACAATAAAATAAGATAAAAAAAAAATATAGCACCCGACCAAAGAACTACATAATGATCATAGGGAAAACATTGCAGGCATAAATTTGAAGGGTAGAAAAACTTGCAATCAATTGCCATAATAGATGCCGCCACAATGAGCATAGCTGCCAAAGATGTATGACTACGGTAAAACTATCTAAACTATGACAAGCATATCCAAAATCTTCTTAGCTTTTGAATAAACAAATATAGAAATCTAGTCATGTGCATAACTGATAAAAATATGTTCTTTGGTGAGACAAGGCTAAAGTGAGAAATGTTTTGGTAGATGTATAATGGATGAGTGTTATAAGAATTATTATTGTCCCTGCAGGACTTTGTGTGGTAATATTTTATTCAAACTGTCTTCACAAGTTTGCACTGCCTGGCAAAAGAAGGTTATGTTTGCTAATGAGTGACTGGTAGATCCCCACTAAGTATTGAATTAGAAACATTAGCCAATTATACATGTTAATATGAAGCTCTACGATTAATGAAAATAATAATAATAATAATAATAATAATAATAATAATAAGTTGTTGTCGAGGTTAAATAAAGGTTTGACAGAAAATCCTGCCAAATCTTTTATAAACAACTAAATTGATAATAATTTGATTGCTAAGGGACAGGAAAATGGTTGAATAAAGAGGATTTTCGAGTGGAAGTTGATGAGGTTTCTATTTTTCAACGTCCAATACGTGAAAGAATTTAGGCTCTTGTTCACCTTTTAGTTTAGTCCATTATTGTTTCTTGTATTGTGTGGATTCTTCTCCTTAGGTGTTTTCCATTCTGCTGGCATCATGCTCTGAATTCTTCATTTGAGGAGCTTGCTCGGATACAAAAACTGTACAAGATTAATACGTAAAACTTAATATGGTATTTACGAAACGAATTTAACCTTGTATTTAATTATTTTTTATTTTATTTGAGATTAAGACCAAAAAATCTCCTATAGACAAGAAGATTCGAACTTTTATTACAATGATGAATCTTTTATCTTGTATTATATTTAATTGATCTTATGTCTTGTTGTATTTCATTAAACCACAACATATGCCTTTGCAATTATAGGTGTCAATCGGTTTAGGTTGGGGTTGGTCGGGTTATTACATATTAGATCATTGTGGCTCTACTATGCTTTTGAGTCTAGGTAATTTCAAGTCTAAAATTTTGGATAAGTGCAGTCTATTTTAGTCTATAACCCAATCACAACAACAACAATGAGCCATTGATAGAGCTTTAATCCCAAAAGAGAGAGATTCACTATACAATTAATATATCAGTTTCAATGGTTTTAACTTATCATTACATCCAGGCTTAAGGAATATAGCGCGTTGCTCAATAAGGGATGCTCCTACGAGAATTTATATTTGGTTCATGATCAATGAATGTGACTAAGTTTTATTAAGCTAATTGCTAGTAATCTACTGCTCACTTTTATCCTTTAACCAAATTTAAAATCGGTACAACCCAACAATCACAACAAGTACTCACAGTCGAAGTTTTAGTTTATATAACTCTAGGGCCTAGTGTATCAAAATTAGATTTTTGTTTTTTTAAGATTTTTGTTTGATTTTACATTGATTGAGTTCTTATTTGAGTTTCGATATTTGGGTCTAATTTGGACTTTGGGTCGAATGTATTTTGCCAGGTTTGTTGCCACCGGCCTTTAATGATTAATTAATAATCAATGGTTCTGCACCACATCAAGAGTGACTAGCCACTCTTTTCTAAATGCACTTTTGGTGGAAATAAGTAATAAATCCATGTGTAAGTTTATTTTATTTTCACCTTAATATCTCTTTTTTAAAAAAGTTTATCTACTTGGATTATTCATATTAAGATTATAAATATTGTTTTTTCTACGTCATAAATATTCATCATTATGTACTAATAATACCAGTTTAAAGATAGTATTAAGTGATAATACATGAAGTTTCATTATCATAGATATAAACATGACTTTTCAAATAAAGTTATTTTTAATTTTATGAAAATGTTATTCATAATCGTAGCCCAAGAGAAAATATAGAACATATATTTGATGCTTGTAGATAATGTTCAAAATTTAGACATCGTAACCCTTAATTTAATTATTATCATGGACCTTATTTGTTTATCTATTAAATGTCGGTCAGAGTAAACTTTAACCAATCTAGGATATTGTGCAGATTTGGTTGGGTATATATAACTAGCTAAAACTAATACCACAGGCAACAGTACTTTTATTACTCAACTTACTTCTAATAATAATAATAATAATAATAATAATATCTCTATTCTTTATAAATATTTTTATCTTAGCCAATCTTTATTATGATGTAATTATTTCATTTCCTAAATTATCATTGTAATCTCCTTTATAATAAATCCATTTCCTTGAAACAATCCGAGGCAAATAATTCTTTCACCACCTTTTTAGTAGGGAAGAAAATAAACAACAGTACCCCTTAGAGTTACTTTACCTTTTACTTTTCCGTACAATACATTGTCTATTTTAGTCTTGCTTGTTACAAGTCCCACTTTGATTTTTGGATTATAATGAACTACTATATAAAATAATTAATTAAACTATAATGTTTGCTACTAAGATCAATCGAAAACAACCTATATATATTATCATTAACAAGGATAAAATTAGGTACAACAGACTTCTTCAAATTCATTTTCTAGGTGGGAGCTACTTAATAGTTATGAGGACGTGATGAAATGTTACTGATGATCTTATGATGATCTTATAGTTGGGTAAATATCGCTTTCCTCTTAGATTTGAATATTATTGATCTCCTTTTTTTCAGGAAAACCTCTAATCTAACAAGATAACCGTGATATACCTCGTAGCAAGGACTTTATCCACATGTTTAAGCATAAAATATGAGGATTAGTAATCACTAACCATGGTTTATTAGATAAAATATTCAACTCTAGCTAACCACCATAAATTTAAATGTACTACAGTAGTACTGTAGCCTATCTAGTTTTTCTATATATACGTCCTCTAACTAGATATCCTCACAAAAGTTTCAACTCCAGACAGTTCTATTAGCTTTGAGACTTTAGTCTGAACTAGCCTGCCATTGTGTTTTCTCAATGTTCCAAATTATGAACTCGATGTTGGCCTGTCTTTTTCAGCTACCATTTTGTCCTGGAACCACCCAGCAAACCTTCTTTGCTCTCTTTTTGGCTTTCTCACTCTATTTACTTCTGCACTTTTGGCTGGTTCCTGGAGGCTTTGCATGGCGAAACTACAACCTAAATGGTGCCCCTAAACTAAGGGGCCCATCAGGCTGGCCCTTGTTAGGGACACTGCCGCAAATGGGCTCTTTGGCTCATCGTAAACTGGCCACCATAGCAGCTTCCTTTGGCTGCACTGGGCTCATGGCATTGAGTTTAGGTACCACACCCGTGATCATTAGTAGTGACCCAGAAACTGCCAAGGAAATCCTATCTTCACCTTCATTCTCAGACCGTCCCATCAAGGCATCAGCTCGTTTGCTGATGTTTGAACGAGCCATAGGATTTGCTCCTCATGGCACTTACTGGCGCCACTTGAGGAGGATTTCAGCAAGTTACATGTTCTCCCCTAGGAGAATATCCAGCCTTGAGGGAGTTCGACAATGCCTCGCAGATGCAATGTCAGAAAATGTAGTGAATGAGATGAAGGGTAGAGGAGCTGTTGAGTTGAGAGGAATATTACAGGATGTTTCTTTGAAGAATATGTTGGAAAGTGTCTTTGGAAATAATTTGGGTAGTGAAGGGGAAGAGTTAGGGCCGATGGTTAGGGAAGGTTATGAGTTAATTTCTGAGTTCAATTTAGAGGATTATTTCCCCTTAGGTCTATTAGACTTTAATGGAGTAAAAAGGAGATGCCATAAGTTAGCTTGCCGGGTTAACAAACTTGTAGGGCAGATCATTGAAGTTAGGAAAAAGGATTTAGACCTTAAGAAGAGAAATGATTTCCTAAGTGTGTTGCTATCTTTGCCCAATGAAGAACAACTTAGTCATTCTGATATGGTGGCTGTCTTATGGGTAAGAAGCTCCAACAAACTTAATATTATAATATTATCCTCCTTTGTTACTATAAATCTTCTTCACTAAATCAAAAAACTTTCTCTTTGATGTGTAAAATGAGATTATGTTAAAACGGTAGGCAATAAATTTTGAACATATCTGAGACTTCTTTATCAGAACTCTATAGAATCGATAGAAAATGCTAAATCTAAAGATGAAATGCAACACATACTACAAGTATAATAATGAGGTGATCTAAAGTTTGATAGTTATGCTTTTTTTTTTTTTTTTTTTTTTTTTTTGTTTTTTGGTGATAAAGTTTGTATTCTTTTGATCCCTTTTTCTTTTGATTTGGCATTTGTGTCCCATTCTGTCTAAAAATACGGTACAGGTGTCCTGTGTCCATTTGTTTTCATGTTTTTCATGATATTTTTGTCCGAGTAATATCTTTCGTTGATACTTTACTCCTAACCCCATATCTTTGGACAAATATTTTTTGCTTTCTTGTCCATTATGTAACCTCTTTTCTCAATTTATTTAGGATTAAGATTTTTTTCTGGGGAGTTCATAGTTTGTAGCTTGTTGATCTTGATCTCATGACTAGAAAATTGTTTTGTAGGTTCAATCATCCTTATTCATACACATGCCTCTACTTGTTTCTTTATTTTCTTGGAGAAAAAAAACATTTTTATCCTTCCATATTCTTTCTTGCAATTTGGAGGCTAATTTTTGGTGTAATAACATATTGCCCCTCCTTGGAATCAAACCAGCTCTCTTGTACTCAAAGAAAGAAAATATAAGGCTTCTTCAAGTACTAAACCAAATATATATGATCCCGTTCAACAAAACCAATCTTAAACAATCAACATTTCGATTACCCCAGTGTCATTAAGTGATTCTCAGTCTTTCACCGTAGCAAATTTTGGAGTTTAGATCTATGCAACTCTTTCTAATAACCGAGACTTTATTTTTATTACCCTTGGTAGCAAACATTATCAGTAATTTTACGTAAATAAGAAGTACACATAATTTATTGAGTCATTAATACTATAGTACCTTATAATTTAAATATTTATAAATCTTAAGCTTCATCTAGAAAAGAGTAGTCATTTTCTTTTGGGGGTTGAGCTATACACTTGTCTAATGTATAATGCTACCCTTTCTATTAGCTTTTTTTGCCTATAATTATATTGTGGGATCTCATGTGGGATATTCTAATGATTGAGCATAAAACTTGGACAGGAAACAATCTTTAGAGGGGCTGACACAGTTGCCACACTTCTTGAGTGGACCATGGCAAGAATGGTTCTACACCAAGATGTCCAAGCAAAGGCTCAAGAAGAGTTGGACTCATGCATTGGGAACAACCAGAGGCAAGTCCTTGATTCAGATCTCCAAAACCTTCCATATCTTCAAGCCATAGTCAAGGAGGTCCTTAGGCTTCACCCTCCGGGCCCACTTCTTTCGTGGTCCCGCTTAGCGATCCATGATGTCTATGTCGGCAAGGTTAAAATTCCAGCTGGGACAACTGCTATGGTCAACATGTGGGCTATAACCCATGACCCAACAATATGGAATGATCCATGGACATTCAAGCCTGCTAGGTTCATCGAGGAGGATGTATCCATCATGGGCTCGGATTTAAGGCTTGCACCATTTGGGTCAGGGCGTAGGGTGTGCCCAGGAAGAGCATTGGGCTTGGCCACTGTCCATCTTTGGTTGGCCCGAATGCTTCACCAATTCAAGTGGTTGCCAGCCGAATCTGAACCTGTGGATCTTTCTGAGCGCTTGAGACTTTCACTTGAAATGAAGAAACCATTAAGTTGCTCTGTGTTTACTCGAAACTAGCTTAACTTTGTTAAGCAATCCATAAATGTTTAGAGGAACCATTAAGTGAATAGCTTGAAAGATGGATTATTAACTGCTAGATTAGCTCAACAGAGCTTGAAGTTGTATCCATTATAGTAATAGGCAATAGCATCGCAAAAAGTCATATGTGATATGTCTGAGGAGCTTCGATAATAGTATGTTGCTAATTGCTATAATATTGATAATAATTATGTATTGTTTTCTTTTTTAAAGCGTTGATGAATGATGATGGGTGACATGTAATTTGATGCATATATATATATGATATATTACTAATAAAAGTATCACTATGCTAGTATTTTTCCTAACGTGTCTGTTTATAAGTGGTGCATCTAATAATAACAACATTTCAATTGTGTACTAACCTAGCGATTGATTTGACATGTTATTTGTAGCCGTTTTCACAATTCACTTTTGTTAGGATTATTATTGATTTATGTTCATCAAGTAATCAAAACATGATTAAAGTAATCAATTATTTTAGTTAATGTAAAATAGAAGAGGACAATGTACCACACTTGATGATTGGTTTGTTAGGAATCAAATAGTACATTGTACTATTGGAAGTATTAGCTTGACATGTAAAGGATGTGAAGTGCAAATTTTCAGTCCTAAGTAAAGTATAAGGGACATTGGAGATCGTGGGACATGGATAAAGAAAGACAAGCAAAGGAATTAAGCATAATTTAGCAGAAGCCAGCCTGCAGCTCAGCAGCTCAGCAGCTTGCTGGTTGCTTTTGTTTTTCTTGTATATGTTGCCTGTAGTTCACTCACATAGCTGTTGCCCCTCTTTTAATTTATTTCCCTTGTAAATACCCATGGATTACCTTAGTTATTTGGTGCACCAAAGTCTCACATTAAGAGCTACCTTCTTGCTTATGTAATACTAACTATTTAGCTCCTTTCTTCCCACACTAATACTCTATTGTAATTCCTTTAAGTTTTGTAATCTCTTCTTTAAACACATTAATATAATCCTAAGCTAGATGGTGGATGTAGCCCAAAATTGACGAACTTGATTATTTATTTATTATTCTCATTCATTACATACTTGCATATTTGGTTCATGCACATTAACACAACACAAACTTTCACTAAAATCTTATTTTGTGATCCTTGACTGAGGTTAAGAGTTTCTCCTTTCAACTTTTAGTCTCATATTCTCTTCCATAACTTCATTTTCCCTTTTATTCTCTAACTTATTTCTTAATTTTACTTGTTATTTGTCTTTTCCACCTACTACAAATTAATATTTATACCTTTATAAAAAAAATGCAAATCAATTAATTTACCAACTTAAGGGTTTTCTAAAATAATACCAAGTTTTTTGTTTAATTAGCAATTTACCTTTGGTTTTGGTCAAATAACCTACTATAAACAAAAATGGTATTATTTTAAGCAAACACCTTTATGTTAATAAAAAATTAATTTTATTGTATGAAAATCAATAAAAATTTATTTATTCACACCGAATTTTTTCAATTCAATTTGATGTATTTTGAAAGTAAGCATTCCGTCTCTTAGAGGCTCAGGGAGTATTTGGTAAATAATTTCTAAATTATAATAAAAAAAAGCTACATATAATAATTTTGCTGGTGTCTTTGGCTTTTTAATCAACTTTTAAACTACTACTCCAAAACTAAATTTTATTAGAAAATTCCATTACAAATGATTCAAACAACTGACTAATTGACTAATGTTCAACTACTGAAACCAAGCAATAGCCATTTACCTAACATATGAATATTTGTTGTAAGCTTGATGCTCTCTCTGTTTCTAACTTACTACCCGTTTTTTTAATACTATTTATTAATTACTCATAATTTATAATTTATTTATAGTTTATAAGTTAAAATATATTATCTATTCTATTAGATTTGCTTTAAAGAGACAAAGGATAATTTTTAAGAAGTAGTAATAAATGATGATAAAAAATATATATCGTATAGATGAAATTAAAAGATAGTTAAAATATATGAATGTAATTATAAGAAAATGATAAATTATTATTTAAAAATAAAAATAATACAAATTAAATAAGACGAACCAAAATAAAAAATACTGCAAGAATTTAATTAGACAAAAAAGAATAATCAATTAAGATGGTGTTTAATGTATTTCAACATAAGTTGTAATAATATTTACTTTTTATAAGCTCAATGAGTCGCTTGACATCTCACCTAATTCACATGATTTAACAAAAAACAATATAACACGTGTCAGTAAATAAATCGTTCGTGGATAACACCTCTTTTAACACGCGTAAGAATAATCCCAAAATATTTTCAATATTAAAAGAAAAAAAACAAATACAAGTAGAAATACTTGAATACTTATCTTCCCTACTTTGCACTTCTGCAATAATTTTCTCTCACTTCTGAATTCAGACCTAAAAATACGCCATACAATTTTCAGAATCTTTTTATTGAAAATTATTTTTAAAAAATTTAAATTTAAATTTAAATTTTCATTTTCATCTTCCCTCTTTTTTATTTTCATCACTGGAGGGAAAACCAGTAAACTTTAACACTTCAAAACCAAACTTAAAAACAAATACATAAACAATTTTTTTCTCTATTCTTCCCTGATTAAGAGAGTAAATTAATTTGGGGTTTTTGTTTCTGTTTATCTAGAAATCACCCTTAGAAGTTTTTTTTTTTTGTGGGTTTCTTATTTTCTGTAGGTTGATCCGAGCAGCTTCAAAAGAGTTCAGGTAAGTTTTATTTGGCTTATTTCAGCTCACATTTGGAGTATTATTCTTGCTAAAATTAGGGTTTTTGCTGGGGTTTATTGTTACTGAGAATAGTTTTATGGGTTTAGATATTTTTGGGAAATTTGTTGCATGTTTTGTTGATGGTGTTTTAGTTGTATGCTTGAATCAAAGATGGAAAGGGTTTTGTTTTCGGAACTAAGTTGCCAACACTGCTTTCTGCGGTTATTATCGCAATTACTAAATGTGGATTTTGTTATTTGTTTTGGGTATATGAGTTTAAAGGGTTAGGATGAACTAAATTTTGATTTGATTTTGAAAAAAAAAGATGGGAATTTTTTTATTAGGGAACTTACATACTTAAATGTAGATGAACATTGTTCCATTTCTGGGTTGCTCTTAATGAATTGTGACTTTTTTACTGTTTAGATCTTGCAATTGCAACTTTTGATGCAAAATTTGCAATATTTGAATCCAATAGATTTTAGTTGTTTATTGGTGTGCGATTGATTGGTAATCTGGGTAGCTCCAATGGTAGCTTTTATGAGCTTGTAAGTTGGGTAATAATGCATGCTGCAGATTGTTTTTCATCATGAAAACAAATACTATTATTTTTTGAATTTTACTTCAGTATAAGAGTGGTATTTGTGTGGATGGCAAAAATGAAGAGCGATTACTACATGTATATTATGTGATCGAGGTGTGTCCCAAAAGCTAAATGACAAGTTTATTGTATGGCCATTAGACCAGCATTACTATATTGATCAAAATGTTAGGTTTTAGAAAGTGTTGTAGGAAGATAGGAGTAGTGGAAATACAAATGTTTTAATGGATGAGTGGACATATTTTGAGGGATAGATTTGAAACAATGATAAAAGAAAGAGTTTAGGAGTTACAAATATTGAGGAGGAATTGAAAGAAAATTATTTATGATGGTTTAGACATGTGTAAAGACGAGATAACAAAATTATAGGGAAAATCGAAAGTTGGAACTCGGGGATTAAAAAAGAGTGTGGGGAAGATCGGAGATGATTTCAAAGACAAGAGTGGAAAATGATATGAAGGAATTAGACTTATATGTTGAGATGATAGAAAATCGAAATTGCTATAATAGAAGAATTTATGTAAACGACCAATGGAACAAATCTATTCGTTCATATAGCAAATCCAAGTATTTTAGGTAAGCTTTGACATTATTGTATTGTTCTACAGGAGTGGTATTTTTTTGCCAATTTGGTAATGTGTTTATCTTGGTTGGTTAGTTTTCAGTGTAGATATTGGTTAAGTAAAGTAGTTTTCATATCTTGGTTGGATTTTTATTCAAATTGGCCTGTGTTTTAAGAGTAATGTAGTTCAGCTTCTTGTTTATAAATGAAAGGCTCATTGTAAATCTCATTTGAAAGGCATGAGAGTCTTAGGACATAAGAATTGCTTAGGCTACTCTTCTATGTATTCTATGTTCAGAGAGATAGTAGTTTCTTTCTTGTACGTAAACATGTAACTTTGTTGAAGGTTAATTGTGTAATGTTTTTATTTTTGCCTCTTCTGTTTTCATGCTCGTTTTACCATGACCCATACTCTCAAATGAGATATTTGGTTTTGCAGTCACTCCACAATTGCGTTTTGACTAAAGTTTGATGAATGATAAGTCCAAAGCATCTTGTCTTTGGCAATGCAGACCAAGAAGAGAATTTCTTCAAGGAGTTCCCCCCGAGAGCCTTCAACTAGAACACTGAGATCTCAGAAGAGGACATCTGAAAATGTTCAGGTTGTCGAGAAGAAATCTGCAGAGTTCATTACTTCATCTGCTAGAAAATCATCTAAAGGTAAGATACATTGATTTTAATGCATAGTGATTCATTGTTAAGTTCTTTGTGGCAAGGAATTGCTACTTAGTAGATGCAAAGTTTGTTTGTCTCATATGAATCTTCCATCTATCTGATTTCATGTTGAGGTTTCATCATCATCATCTACAACTTTGAAATCAAAGGGTCACTTGGGAACATCATGTAGAGCCCAGATGGGTATTACTTTAGTGGCATCACTTTAGGGCAATGTATTTTTTCCGTGTCTTTGATTGTACAAAAGTACAAACTTGTGATCTCAACTGTCTACACAAAACACTTAGGTTGCCCTGATATGGCCTTTCTAATATTAGAACATATTTTCTCAAAATGAAAAGTTAGTGAGTGAAACTACATTTAAGGATGCCACATGCTTCAGTTGTATGTATAATCCATTGGTTGGGTTAAGGTAGCAAGTACTTATATATAATTCTAGAAATGGCTAATAGTTATAGACATAGTGACCAAATTACCCCTACCCTTTCTTGGTCACTGCCTAGGCATCTGATAGGAAGGACTAATCCATTAGGTATATGAGTTATGTTGAAGTGCATATACCCTTTTAGTTGTAGAAAAGTCAACCATGCAATAATGAAAAACGGTAACAAGGCAGAAAGACATGCTCAAAAAGAAAAGAAAGAAAAGAGGTTGAGAACCCAAATCAAGGACTAATTTAAGTATGGAAATGGTATTTCATATTCTTCCTCATTACAATAATATTTTTTGCGTCTCTTCATCTCATTTGCTGCCTTATGTTAATAAACCTTGAAACATCTGAATTTTGTGTTTCTGACTGAAATTTGAGATTTTGATGGTTGATTGGGTTTTGTTGATGATCCCAGCTCTGTACCATATGGTTACTTCCTCTACATCTTAAACAAATTTTTCCATGAGTATATTGACATTAGCGGTTTATTAATAATCGAGTGATTTAGTGACTTGATAATCTTTTACTCTATAATGTACATGGTATCCTATTAGATAATAGACATTTCTCAAGGAAAAATAATGTGGACCATCATTGGAATTAAGTTTTTTAAATTTATGCAGATACAATGTAAGATTGTGTTGAATACTTGAACGGTTTGATGCATTGTAAAAAATGACGTCACTCATTGATTTGTATTGGTTCTTGTAGTTGACCTCATACTTGGGGGCTATGGAATTATTCTTATAGTTAAAAAAATAATAGTATAGCAATTGCTTAGGATTTTGGGGGTGAAGACGGAAGAAGTAATTACAAATATGCTTTGAAATTTGACGCCATTGTTAGACTTCATATTTGTAGGAACTGGAGAACTATGATACATGGTTAATTTGCGAAGATCAATAATTATCCCATATGAACCAGAGTACTAGACAACTAGGGCACCTATAAAGGTCCTAAAGAAAATAGTTTTTGACTTATTGAGGGGAATGGGTATCCGATAACCCACCCGTGTCAGGCTATTCAGTTACTTTAATAATTCTAGTGCAAAGAAACACCAAAGCATTTTCTTTAAAGTTTTCATGAAGTCTCGGTTGCAGGTATGATAGATTGATAGGTAAATTGATGATTTTTGAGTTGCTGAATATAGCAAGCTATATTTTTATCATCTCGTGTTGAGTTTTTGAGGTTGTGATATAAGATTGATCTATGTTGGAAATACTTTCTGAAAGTTGTTGCAACAGTTACTATGTAATTTGTATTTGTTTGGAGTTCAACTAAGTGTGATGAAACCACACCTGTCCTTGTAAGATTCAATTGAAATCATATCTTATCTTACGGCTATTTGGATTTCAGGTACGGCTGCAACAAAGAGAGATGTAAATTCTACCGACACAAACTTGACCCCTACGTACAACTTGCTGCAAGATGATGTTTCCAATGTGTCTTTGGATTCTGATGCAGTTATTAACGCTTCTATAGTCCTGAAGGTAATTGTTCTCACTTCCACAGCTGTTAATAGTCTTAGTTGCATATACTCCTTGTTCCATGTCAACTTTCTTTCTATTGCTGTGGTTTATGTTGCATGTACAACTAAGGCTGTCACCTACCTTAAAGTAGTTTTTTGTATTTATTCTGAACATTCAAATGTAGCTGGGGAACTGAAAAAGCAGCAACTGAATACTATGCTGTTTAAACTAGAGTTGCTAATTTCTAAAAATTTGTTGTTTATGACTTTTACATGATGTTCTTTCTTGGTAAAGGCCAGTGAAATATAATTTGCTAGTTAGTTCTCTTATTAAATTCGCGACTCGCTCAAAATGGTTCAAAAATAGCCTAAAACTGACCATAATTCGCTTTTTTCGATTTGCTATTCAGGATGCGATTAGCGAAATCATGTGTCATTGGTAAAGGCTTTAAGGATTATTTACTGTATTAGCTGACCCATCCAAGTATACAACTGATTTTGTCTTATGGTATTGCACAGGAGCGTAATGAGGAAACTGCTCATTGTAATTCTGGAACTATCTTCTCACCATCATTTCATTTGTCAAAAGGTGCAGGAGAAGGCATCCCAGATGCAGATGCAGGTGAGTCCTAAGTATGTGTTTGCAGTAGCTCATAGGTGATTACTGGAAGAGAATGTTCATAAAGTTGTCTTTTTTGTTCTTTGAAACATACTTTATCGCTCATCTGCTGCATTTGTTTGTGCGGGTGTGAAGTTCTTTTGGGCGGAAAATCTAGAACTTAGGATATAGCCCTTCTGAATTGTTAGATGCAATTTTAATTAACTTACTGTTAAGCTATAAAAAATAGGAACATTAATTTTCTTATGTATAGAAGGAATAGTGTTATCTAATATATTAAGTGTACTTCTGTTCTGTATAGCTATGTATTGTTCAAAAGTTTATCTAGACCACTTATATCTCTTAAAGTTTGTTGTGGATATATCATTTGTGTTGAACATTTTTTTTGGTAAAAGAAACAACCCAAGAGAGGAAGGAAACGAATCACTTACAGTGGATCCCCTCTCAGGCCCTCAAGGCCACATATTTACAAGATCATGAGAGCAAGAGGGAGGCAAATCATCTAGGATAGACTCCCTCCCAAGCTCAAATGGTAATGCTTAACCTCAAAAACTATGTTAAAACATTAAGGGAAATTTCATATGGTAGCATCTAGTTTATTCCCTATCTAACTACCGTAGCATTTTCCGTTAAATTCTTATAAATTTCCTTTTAATTTATAATTTTGTAAGATTTTTCTATATGGTAGCATCCAGTTTTTACTCTCAAATGTTTAATTCACTATTTTAACGTTTAATTCACCGATTAATTTATCAACGCCCTTAAATGTTGTAACAATTAAGTAGATACGTATTAGTGCTTGGAATTCACCTTTTGAACTTATAAATTGCGCCTTTTGAATTATTTATTAGTGTTTGTAATGCACCTTTTGAACTTTATAATGCCAATAATTTGAATGAAATAAAATTGTTACAACATTTAAGGGTTTTGATAAATTAATCGGTGAATTAAACGTTAAAATAGTGAATTAAACATTTGAGAGCAAAAACTGAATGCTACCATGTGGAAAAATCTTACAAAATGATGAATTAAACCGAAATTAACTAGAATTTAACGGAAAATGCTATGACAGTTAGATAGTGCATAAATTAGATGCTACCGTGTGGAAAAATCTTACAACAGTGCTACCACTGGTGTTTCATGAAAACTAGATGCTACCATGTGGAATTTCCCAAACATTAAAGAAACTAAATCATTAGAATAATAAACGATCAAAGCTTAAGCTCAAAAGTTGTGTGTAATGTAAAAGCACCTACGGAATTGCTTGTTGGAAAATTTTCATTCATTGACATTCGTTTGTGCGACAATATATGCAAAGATGGCATTTTAAAAACGAATTCTGATAATGCAGATACGAAAGAAGTTTGCATGTCTTCGGAAGTCTCAGCAATCTATCTTGCTATGAAGAACTCAAAGCTTGAATGTTTAGATGAGTACGAACAAGATTCCATGATGGTCGATTCGTCTGTGGAGGAAGAGGAGAGATACGAGGAATATGATGATTTTGATCCATACTTCTTCATAAAGAACTTACCTGAATTGTCAACAGTAGTTCCAACATTTCGCCGACATCTGCTACCTAAACAAACACGGAGATGCCCACCAACTACTCTTGTATTGGACCTCGATGGTATGTTTTGCAAGGATAAAAGTGGTGGAAAAAGAATGCACACACACACACACAAACACATTGCATCATGTGCTACAAAACTCGGATGGTGTAGTTCTGACCTTGTGACTTGAGGTCACAGATCTCAACTCCAGCCAACTATGGCTCTGACCTTGTGACTTGAGGTCACATTGCATCATGTGTTACATAACAAGCTATGTTACTTGGACTCGGGTACTCATGTTGGATACTGGTACGTGTCCAGGTATCGGATACATCTAAATATTCAATTCCACACCTAAACTGAAGTGTTTAAGTGTCATACCAATGTCCGAGGATCAAGGATCGGACACGGGTACGTGAAGCAAAATGAAGAGTCCGAGTAACATAGATAACAGGTCATTTTGTTATGTAAGTTTTATGATAGTTCAGTGAGCCAAAGCCTCACAGCATTATATGCTTGCTCTAACCAAAAGCAAACCTCTTTTATGCAGAGACCTTAGTTCACTCCAGTTTAGAACCTTGTAACGATGCAGACTTCACATTTACCGTAAACTTCAACTGTAGTGATCATACAGTATATGTCCGATGCCGCCCCTACCTTCTAGATTTCATGGAAAGGGTAGCCAGTCTTTTTGAGATAATTATATTTACTGCAAGCCAAAGCATTTATGCTGAGCAGCTACTCAACGTGTTAGATCCAAAGAGGAGGGTGTTTCGTCATCGTGTATACCGTGAATCATGCGTTTATGTGGATGGAAACTACTTGAAAGATTTGACTATTCTTGGTCGTGATTTGTCACGTGTTATCATCATTGACAACTCCCCGCAGGTATTTGTTCTAAACCATCCCGACTCTTCTATTTTTGACCAGATATTATTCCTTGAATGAGAGTCACCGAAAGATATCTGTTTATTAAAAAAGCTATTATACCGTAGGCATTTGGGTTTCAAGTGGACAATGGGATTCCCATAGAAAGTTGGTTCGATGACCGTTCAGATCAAGAACTACTATTGTTACTTCCATTTCTCGAGAGCTTGGTTGGTGTGGAAGATGTCCGACCATTAATTGCCCAAAAGTTCAACCTGAAACAGAGAATAGCTGCAGCTGTTTACCCATCATCAAACTCGAATAGAGGGGATCCTTATGAGAGGTAAGCCTGTCGTCTATTGTTCATTTTTTAGCTGTACGAGCTATAATCCTTCACAGGAACGAGATTTGTTTGCGTTAAAAGTATGTCTATTGTAATGAGTTAGATTATAAAAGAAGTTGCCCGAGTTCAACAATGTAATCTCTTGTTAAAACAATTGTAATTTTCAAATTTATCAGAGCTATGTTTTCGAATAGTCAGATGATATAGTTCACCATGAAACTTTACTCTTACAAGCTACCATGCCCTCAAGCTAACATGAAATTTGGCGTGTATACATTTTATGATTTCTGAGCAGTTAATAAATCTTGATCCTTCCATTGTGAGATATGGTCTGCTATGTAATGTTGAATGTGATTCAACTACATGAGTATATGATATTGTTTGTAATAGTAGTGGCTTCATAGGATCAATCTATACCTTAAGATAGACCATGGATCCATTCGTGTTCCGGGAAGAATCTAAACCTGGGTCTGTCTAGACACTCATCGTTTTAAAATTCTATTAATATTGAAGTATGTAAGCTATAATACAAAAAAATTACAATGTAGTTGGTTTTGTATATATGCAAAGGTGAGTGTTAGATTGATTTTTTTTTGAACCGAATTTGAACTTGTTTTTGTCCTAAGTGAATGATTTACTAGATATCTCCATTTAAAGCTTCTACAGCAAGGGTAATTGGAATTTGGCGAATGCAGATTTAGAAATTCTGGATTGAGGCCACTTAGCAGCACAAAGTCTATTACAGATTCAGCTTATTAAGTGTTCTATACACACTCAAATGATATTTTTAATGAGTTTGTTTGATAAATGGTTGTTGGCTATAATTTTTAGTCAAAGTATGTTTGTTTCTTTGACCAATTAGAGATATTGATAAGTTGGTTATAGAAATATTTGGTCAAAGTCAATTGTTGGTTGTCGATTATTTATTAGATTGAGGCCCAATTTGCTCAATATTTATTACATATTTAGCTCATTAAGTGTTATATACACACTCAAATGGTATTTCGTTAATATGGGTCTATTTGGTACATCGTTGTCGGTTGGAAGTTGTTCGTTGATGTGACTTGTAGAAAATGTTGGTCGATAAACTAACTGTTGGAGCGTTTAGTAAAAGTTAATTGTTGGATGTTAGTTGTTAGAGAAAATTCGAATGAAAAGCCAATAGCCAATGGAAAAATAGAAATAGATACTCCAAGTAGTTTTTTGTTTTGGTTTAAAAGACGTTTACTAACACACTTTTTAGCTGTTTGTTCAACAAAAAAATCAAAAGGCAAAATAAAAGTTAATGAAAAAGCTATTTTTATCGTTCCTTAAAGAAATTTCTATTTGTCATTTTAGGATGTTTTATTTGTTGTTTTCATATAGAATGTTTCTATTTATGTCATAAATTTTAGACAAAAATAACATTGTTTATACTTATTATAATATTTTAATAATAATTGTGGTCCTTACATAATTTTCACAAACTTAATTTTACATTTTTATATTCCTTATAGTTCTCATATTTTCCACTAATTTTATAAAAATGTTTCTTTACTAGTCGTGGCTTTTATATTTTTTCTATTAACTTACTTCTAATATTATTTTAATATTTGTGATCTTCACTTTTTCTCCATCAATTTATTGTTCAATGAAATAATAAATCTACAACCTAAAAATTTTATTTTTCTAAATTCTTGTAAATATTTCTTGTAGTTTGTAGGAATCTGGAGTAGTTGTCAAATACTTCTAATCTCTATAGTAATAAAATAATACTTCATTATTTATGTTATTACTATTATTATTCTATTATCATCATTATATCCAATAAATTTCGCTCATAGCAATTATTATTAATCCAAATGTATAAAAATTATTTTTTTAATTTTCTTCAAATATTGAGAAATTTAAATTTAGGGATACATTGCTTTGAAGAGTGCGAAACGAGATATTTTGAAGAGCTACTCATGTGAAGAAATGACAAATGTGTGGATTCAGGCATTCAGCCATTCAGGAAATCTGTGGTTTGCAACTTTGCATCCTCTACCACAAAATTTTGCCCGCTATTTTGCCTTTTATTATTTTCCTTCCAGGCCTGTTAGGAAAGGTATTAGAATTTTTTCTATTATTTTTTTAAATTATTCATTTTAAAATTTTAACACTTATTTTAGGATAAAAAATAAAATTTCAAAATTTTTCTTATTTTTTTTTATCAAGCAATTCTAACTATTAAATTGAGTAATAGACCCTTTATTAAATTTTAAATAATAGAAGGATCCAGCTCGTAGAAAAGTGGCACTCATTTGTTTTGTAGGACAAGTATAAGAAATTTCCCTAAATCTAAAGTGCCTCCAAATATTTTTTTTCACCTTTAAAAATGAAAGCATAATAGTTAAATTTAGTTTAATTAGTAAGTTTTTTGAAAATAATAGTTATTGATTTTTTGTAGTAGGGCAATAAGAATCGAAGACGACAAGATTTAACCTAGATACCTGACTTAATTTTAGTATTAATTAGTTTCAATCAGTTTAATAAAGATTCGTTTTAAACAATTTTAAACAATAACATTACTTGCAATAAGCTTTAATTCATAAATTAGCTTTTAAAATTGTATCTAATAATAAATTTTTCTAATATTTTTTTCATTTAGAATATTCTATCTTAAGGATAGAGAAATTTGATTAATATTTTTAACACATATTTAGAAGATAAAATATATTCATCTGAGATTTCGTTAGATTCGTCTTAATGTATACTTTTTATTATGTATTTTTTTAATAATTTTTTATTATGTGCATTTAGAGACATTGAGGTTTAAAATTTGCTTTGAAAACTGTGCAAAAAATAAACGGGAAGAACAAAAAGAAACGGAGAGAGTATTTACTTATATTTATATATGTTATCATTATTTTATACTTTTATAGTTTGTACCAATTATTAAAAAAAAATTATTTCTTTATATAAATAGTCTTTTATTTCAAATTGAAGAAATAATATAATTTTTATTCATGATGATTTTTGAATATTTGGTACAAAGAATAGAAATGTTTATTTTTATAATAATTTTTAATGTTATATTTTTACTTTTAATATTATTTTTAAACAATATTCATCAAGATGATGTATATATTTTTTTAAAAAAATATTATAGATTATATAATATTACTTCATATGTTATTTTCAAATACAGTTTACGAAATTTAGTGTCAAATTTTAACTATGATTTTTCATCGATCTTTAGGAAAAAAAATATGTATTTGTGATCTTAATGGTTTCGTCTCAATATAAATTTTTTAAATATCAACTTTTTAGAATTTATTAAAACTCACAATTTATTTGGCTTTTATCTTTGTATTGGAATTTGCACAAAAAGTAAATAGGAAAAAACAAATAGAAACAGAGAGAGTATCAAATTTAATAATTATTATAAAAAGTTATGGAATTAAATGACACAAGTAGTCTGAGAAATATAATTGAAAAAAGAATGAAAAAAGTTTTGTCTATAATAAAAATAAAAATCTTTTGGCTATTCTTTTTATCGTTATTAATTTTTACAAGCACGAAAAGCATTATTGTTATTATTTTGATTCGATTTCTAACAAATTATTATTTTAACTATATTTATTATACTCCCTCCGTTGCTATTTGTTCTTCCTATTTGGGTATTTCACAAAGATTAAGAAAAAGAGAATCTTTGGTGGTAGTGAGTATTATTTTAATTATATAATAGTGGGAAGTAATGATTGTATTGGAAGTATGAGGTTGTAGTGGGTATTATTTTAATTAAATAGTAGTGTGAAGTAATGATTGTATTGGAAGTATGAGAGAGAAAATAATTATAAATAAAAGAAAATGAGTACATTAAAAGAAAAGGGGGATTTTAAGGGGTAAAAGTGAGATAAAAACTTTCTAAAAATAGAAAGTATTCTAAAGTGGAAGAACTTTTGAAACTACCCGTTATAGTATTGTGGAAGATCAAAAAGGAACGGAGGGAGTAGTATTTAACACATTATTTTTATTATTCTATCATTTGTTTTAATTTACTACCACATAATATTTATTTATATTAACTTAAAATACTAAAAATAAAAGTAATATATTAGTAAAAGTTTGTTCTATATAAATGCTATTAAGCTATTTATATCGAAGGAAGTATGTTCAAAAACAGTATCAAATTAAGTATTTTATCCGTTTCTTTTTGTTTATCCACTATACTTTTTTACGTATTTCATGTAAATTTTGAGTGTCGATATCTCATAGTACGCATAATAAAAATTGCAATAATTATATATTAAAATTTTTTACATTAAGATGAAACTAATAAGATCCCACGTGAATATATTTTATCTTCAATATATATTTTAAAAATTAAATTTAAATTTCTCACATAAACTAGAAAAATTTGAAGGTGGACAAAAAAAAGAACTGAAGAAGTATGTAAGATGCTCCGCTTTAATTCTTTTAGAGGATGGTTCGATGATGAAAGATAAGGGGAAGCATAGACTTTGAAGAAAGATTGATAAAAGAACAAATGATAATATTATTAAATGGGAGGTCATAAACAAATCTATTTTTTATCGATAGTCTAAATCTCGTACAATAATACTTCTTTTATATAGAAATACTTCCAATAAAAACTATTATTAACAAAATTCAACATTTAATAATTATGGAAAATTCCATGTGGTAACATTTAACTTTAATAAAACGTTAGTGATAACATTTTTGTAAGATTTTTCCGCATGGTAGCATTCAATTTATGCATTATTTAACTATCGTAGCATTTTCCGTTAAATTCTTGTCAAAAATCCATTCTAATTCTCCACTTTGTAATATTTTTACACACTATAGCAACTAGTTTATGCTCTCAAATATTTAATTCACCATTCTGACGTTAATTCACTGTTTAATTCATCAACACCTTCAAATATTGTAACAATTTTGTTTTCATTCAAATTGATGCCATTATAAAGATCAAAAGGTGCATTTCAAGCAGTAATACATATGTACTTAACTAGGATTATAAAAGTTCAGGGTCTAGAATAGATGTAACAGTGAATTAAACGTTCAAATGGTGAATTAAACATTTGAGAGCATGGATGCTACCATGTGAAAAAATCTTACAAAATGATAAATTAAACGGAAATTGACAAGAATTTAACGGAAAATGCTATGATGGTTAGATAGTGCATAAATTGGATGCTACTATGTGAAAAAATCTTATAAAAATGCTATCACTGACATTTCATAAGAGTTGGATGCTATTTATGTAGAATTCCCCAATAATTATTAATAATTAGAAAAAAAAATTAAACAATATCTTATTTCCTCCATTCTTTTTTGTTTAGAAAAAATTTAGATTTGATTTTTAAAGTATATATTGAAGATAAAATATATTCATGTGAAATCTTGTTAGATTAATTTAATATATAACTTTTACAATTTTTATGATGCGTACTATGAGATATGAAGGCTTAGAATTTGCTTTGAAATGAGTGTAAGAAGTAAAGTGGAAAAACAAAAAAGAACAGAAGGAGTATTAGATTTTTCATAAAGTCAATTTTAATCCTCTATATATAAACCCTTTAAAATATTTATATTAATATTAATAGTTAATAAAAGTTAAAAGCCTATAACAACAAAAAAATATATAATGGTGATAACATTTCTATACCAACTTAATACTTCCAACTTTAAAAGAGTTCTCTAGAATCATCTACTTGTTTATGATATCATGTAGTCATGGTCTCATCACTCATGGAACATGTTACTCAGTTTCTACCCCATTTGTCTTATAATAGAAGTATTTGCTATTATTATAAAATTTATATAAATTGAGAAAATAAATGAAAAATGTAATTTATAAAAAGGTAAACAAAATATATGAACAAAATGAATAGAAATTTAAATATATAGATAAAAATAAAAAATTATTATTCGTGATAAAAAAAATAGAGTAAATTTACGGTCCGTTTAGTAATTGGTGTTATATGGTAGGAATAGTAATGAAAAATTAGTGTAATTTGAACTTGTGGTAATAGATGGTAATGGTAAATTGTGATGAAAAAATATTTTTTTTATGATCACACTACCGGTATGGTATTGTATAAAGATTCCTCTAATAAAGGATCCAAGATCCATTTTCCACCATTGATCATCATAGGAATAAAAAAGATCTCTCTAGCCTCTTCATTCACCGTACAAGAATATATACACCCATCAGATTGAATCCCCATCTTCACATTTCTTATTCATCTCCTTTCTCTCACTTTCCCTTCATTTTCAAGCTCCCACTTCTACAATTTTCGATATTGCCAAGGTACAATCTCTAATCTTCTTTTAATTCCTTTCTTTAATTTCTTTTTTTGTCATCAATTTTTATTGAATTTTCTGGTAATAGATGGAAACCAATCACGATGAAACGAGAAGAGATACGCAACAAGAATTAAAGCATCTGGGTTTTGTAAGAGTTGCTGCTGTTAACACAATCATGTGTTTATCAAATCTGTATGATTATGCTAAGCAAAATTCTGGGCCGTTGAGATCAGCGGTTGGAACTGTTGAAGGTGCAGTTACTACTGTGGTCACCCCTGTATACAATAAATTCAAACATGTCCCCGATCATCTTCTCGTTTTTCTTGATGACCAGGTAACTTTTGATTTGAGTTTATTCATGTTATATCTTTTATTTTATTTTGTTTGGTTGTGTTTAGACGATCCTTAGATTTCTGATGGTGGGTTTTGTTTGTGGTGATATATAAATCAGTTTGATTATGAAATGTTTTTCTTTACATGGTAATATAATATTCTTATGTTAACAAAATATGTTTTGAATTTGATGTTAACAAAACAATTTAGATTGGTAAATATCAGTTTTTCTCATTGAAATTCAGTTTTAATTAGAAAATCATTGAATTAATAGGATAATAATAAAGCACTATGGTCCTTTTAAAAAAATAAAAATAAAAATAAAAATATTGCACTATGGAATCATTTGAGAAAATCAGTTTAATAGCAGAATTTTTTCTGAATTATGACTCATTATTTTGAATTTCTTCCTTGTTAAATCTATCTGTTTGATTTTGTTGATTGGAACTGATGTTTAGTGATTTTGTTCAAGTATTTTTTGATAAAAACAATTTTTGGTTGATGCAAGCTGATTTTAGCTAATAATTAGGCGTTTGCTGCATTAAAACATGGGCAAATACAAGGTCGGCTAAATGCTCATCTTTGCATGCGTATAGAACCTAACTCATTTTAGAGTATATAATATACTTGGGCCTCAACCATCAGCTTTTGGTTGAGTTGATTATTTTACATGATATTAGAGCTAGCGATTTAAAGTGGAATATATAGCGCTAGATATTGGACGGCCTTTGCAGTATTCACACTTCTAGCTAATAGGCTTTTGTGGGAGGGGATGTGTATACAATATATTCTGAGCTTCAACCCCAGCTTAATCTTTTGTTTGAGTTGTTGAGGCTCCAAAATATGTTATATACTTGAACAACTCGAATTGTCATCCATATGAGTAGTATTAATTATTAGTAGGATTTTTAATTTAACAAATTCGGCTCCATAAAATTGTATTAATATTAGTAGGATTTTTAATTTAAAGAATTCGACTCCGGGCCAAATTCTCCCTCACGTGATGAATAGATGAGCATAAATTGATTATATTATGCTTGCAACAATCTATAAGTTCAGTTTAGTTTGAAACTAAAACTCGTTCGCATTACTATCATTTATTAACAATAACCAAACCACCTGTTAGTTGATTCCTACATCACAATTCTACTCAATAGTTGAGAATAACTTGTATTTTCAGGTTATGTAGTCTTGTAGTACCATGGTGCATTAATTTTCTTAAGGTAATAAATGGATGCATACTATGCCTAGTATGGAGTATCCATGATTTGCCATTTTATAGAGTATTTGGTCTAATATATACTTCCTCTGGTTTTTAATAGCTTCTACATTTTTTTATGCTATCCAATGCACAATTTTAATTTTTAATATTTAAATTTTATATGATAAAAAATTCTAGAAAGTTAATATTATGAAAATATGCATTAAGATCAATCTAATAAGATTCCACTTGACTATGTGTTACATTATACATAAAGAAGTATAAGCAAAAAGATCAACAGAAGTTGCTACAGGAACCGTAGCAATTATTAAAATTCGAGAAAGTAAAATCAATTATTATTGATGGGCTTGTTTACAGGTTATGTGCATTCATAATGCTTCCATACCCATTGATTAATATGAAGCCAAAAATTATTGTTGATCTAGTCGTGACTTACACAGAGATAAGGATGATACATGGGGATTGATTTTTTTATTGCAAAGACACTGTTTTCTTTATCCCTCCAAAATATGGAGCATCCATCTTTTACAAATAAGTAATAGTTTTGTGTCACTAGATATGTGCAATGACCATACACTGGATTCATTTGAGGTTCTGATCTGGTCCTATCATTTGAAGCGTCTTCTTTGTTGTTGTCAAAGTGTCCGTTATTTTTCACATTTGAGTCGCCCCACGCTTGAAAAGAGGAGAGAGTACACCACGCACTTTATATATTTGAGCCTTGATTGGTTTCAGTAGTGAACCTCTTTTACGGTTGTAAGTAGGTTTTTGATTACTCTGGATGGCGCATGTCCATTTCTTACTTCAGACATGATATCAGAGCCCGGTTTATTGTTGGACCTTTAAACTTGGATGTGTTTATTTAGTGGATGGGTGTATGTATCTTACTCGACATTTCTTTGACATAAATTGCCAAAGCCAAAGCTCACCGTAATAAGGAATTGCGAAATTCTGAACCGACTACTTGTGTTTACAGGTTGGTGTGGCGCATGCCAAATTTGATGAGCACGCCCCTCCATTGGCAAAGCAGGTAGCAACCAAAGTTCATTCCGTGATCGATCAAACAGCCCAATTAGCTAAAGAGGTCATTCATCAAGCCCAAGTTGGTGGTCCATTAGCAGCAGCCCAATATGCAGCCAATGAATCAAAGGAGGTTGTTCTTAAACAGTCGGTTAAAGTCTGGTCAAAGCTCGATGAATTAGCACCCTTCCACATTGTGGCTGAGATGACAGTTCCCACAGCCGCACATTGGTCCGAGAAGTACAACAAAGTGGTGTCAGACATGCGAGGTAAGGGGCATATGGTTTTCAACTACGTTCCACTTGTACCAATCGAAGAAATCTCCAAGGCGTTCAAGCAAGTCAAGGGTGGTAATGAAGGCGATGCTCCTGATTCACCAACAGGTGAAGAATCCGCGTCACAGTAAGTTTGATGTAGTACTGTAGTTGGGAATGTGATTTCTTAATCTAGTTGTTTTGTTTTAGAGTTGTGGTTTGCAAATTATGGAACTGGTGAATTTGTGCAATGTATTGTTGGAGCAATGTAACAGCTGTGTATATGAAGATTCAATATGCTTAATAATATGTGTGAAAGCTTTGCTCCGGTTCTAACTGCAAGGTTTTGTTCGTGCGAGCTATGTTTTTTTCTCTGTAGTGTTGGTATATTAGACGTTCTCAATCTTTTGGGATTAAGGCGTAGGTATTGTATAGTTTTAGTTCTTTCTAGATCAGCTTGTGGGCTTTGTTCGGGCTTTCGTTTAGAAATTATTGTTTTGAGTTCTTCATATGTCTATATTTGCAATTTAAGGAACACGACAACAGATGATAAAACTCCCAACTTGAAATTAAAAGACGCTACTCTTTGAGACCTTTTGAGAAAGTACCTAATCAATCAAGTTAGAAATTAAGACAAAAAGTTAAACAATAGTAAAATTGATTGGTTGAAATAGAGAGATACAGTAAGTTTGTGGATAAGAATAAAAAAATTGAGTATCATACTATTACTTAAAAGAAAGAAACAAATTATGGGGGATAGATCGATAAAAATTTGAACTTTCTTATAGGAATCGAAGTAGTACATTGATTATTTATTGAGTATTGAGAGCGTCTTATCGTGAGATGAATGTTATTGCGTAAATTCTTGTGTAAGGTGGTTTCACCGTGAGATGTTCTCTATAAGTGGGTTTTAATAGCCCAACTAATACAATTATTATTATATGGACAATTTTATTTTGAGATCATTTCACCGAGAAATAATCTTACAAATATAGCTCTTGCAAATTGTAATTGGGTAAAGCCCAAACTAAGACTTGCTAGGTGTATCTTTAAGTTTTTCTCGGGTTTTCTTGTCCATAATCTTTGAAATGGATGCTTGTTTATTTCTTTGTATAGGACTCATATTTTATTTACACTTTCTTTTTTATATTAGTTTTTAAATTTTTGTTTTGTGCTTGGCTTCTGTATGATATGCATAACAAATTTATGTGATTTAATATTTATGAATACATTTGATAAAAAATATAAATAATCTAGGAAAATTTACCCAAAATAATCCAACTTATTTTCGATTTTCCTATATTAATCCCAACTATCAATTAACCATGAATAATCCCATGTATCGTATCAATTTACCCGGAGTGTTGTTAGATGACTTGGAACGGTTGAAGTTTAATTCCAGAGACTTCCTATTAATTAGCCATCATTTTCTATTTTCCATTTGCACTGACTTCCCACCCATCTCCTCCATTGTTGTTTCTACTTCCCATTTCATTGAAGAGGATTAATTTGGAGCAAGTTTTGGTAATTTTGATAATCAACTTGACGACGCAGCAGTGAAGAAGCCCATCTCTTTTCAGCTACCATTTCCAGTGACTATAATCGCAGCTCCGCCATTTCCAGTGACTATAGCCATCAATGGTAAGTTTTATTAATTTTGTAAAATTAAATTGAGGGTTTTGAATTTTCATCTCCAATCATGCGTTCTAAATTTTGTTCTTGATTTGATCTATGCTAGGCTAGTTTGTGTGATTCCTTTACATTAAAATGGTGGTTTGGTGGGGTGTTTAAAAAAACAAAGGTTGAATTAGAGTATGTGGGTGGTATGTGTAAATCCATGAGCATAGAACCTGACAAGTTATCTTGGTTTGAACTTAAGGGAATAGTTGAGGAAGACATTGCTTTCAAGTCTCCATTTAGCTTATACTACATAGATCCTAAGGCAATGACTTTTGAGGAAGGGTTGAAGAAGCTAATCAATGATGTTTCTGTAAGTGAAATGGGTAATGTTGGTACTGACTTTAGGGTTGTAGATGTATATGTTGTTGATGTTAAAGATGATGACTATTTGTCTTCGGAAATGAAAAAAGAAGTCAGTAATGTAGGTAAAGCACATGGCTTTGTGGGTGAAAGGAAGAAATTAACACCTAGGAAAGCACATAAAGATACATGTGAGACAAGTGGTTCTTAAGACCTCATTATAAAACCCAACCCACCTAATATTTCAGATATTTGTAATGAATCTGAAAATCAAAGTTGCTTTCTTCATACCCCAAATAGCCCCATAAACTCGCAACATGAAAAGAATTATAAGCTAATCCCCATTGAACAAGGTTTATCTGAAGATGAGCTAGATTTTACTTATGATTGGTATGAGACGTGGCCTGGTAAAATTGCATCTGGTAAGATAAATGAGGGTGATGAAGAAGCTTTTGAAGATGAAGGTGATAGCATAGATCTAGGCTATATCATATCAGATGAGGATGAAACTGAAGGAGATGAGTCAATTGAGCTTGTTTTGAGTGAGGACTTGTCAGTGGAGGAGGATGAAGGTGCTGTTCAATCAAATTTTAAGATTGGTGAGTGCTCTTTCAATGATGTTGTGTCTGAATATGAAAATAGTGATGATGAAATTGTCACGCCTACTATAGTAAATGATACGACAGATTTTAGGAGGTTTAGATGGGTGTGTTGGAATTGTTTTTGGTAATTGTCTTGAATTTAGACAAGCTGTTACTAGATATGCTATTGCTCAAGGGAGAAATGTTAAAATTTGTGCAAGTGACCAAAAAAGATTGCAAAGAATTGGAGTAAGATGTGTTGAAGGGTGTCCATTTAGGATTTTTGCTAGTTTAGATAGGAAGGGGTTCATATGTTGTGAAAACAGTGGATGGTCAACATACTTGTCAAAGGAATATGAATTCAAATATGCAATTCAAGGCTTCTTGGTGTACGGAGGAATAACTTGATCTGTTCAAAAGTAGACCACACATAGCATCATTTGAAATTGTAGACATTGTGAGAAAGAATTACAGGATAATTATTACTAGGGGTTTAGTATATAAGATTAAATGTGCTGCTCACAGAAAGTTACACGGTTCAATGAAGCAACACTACTCCAAGTTAATGAGTTACATGGAAGCATTGAAACAAAGTTATTAGTTTTGGTATTGTTTTGAGCTGGTTTTTGTTAAATCAAGTCATTACATGCTGTTTTGTTAAATCAAGTCATTAGTTGTTGTTTCAGCTGGTTTAGCTACTGGTTACTTACTGTTTTGGTATTGTTTTGAGCTGGTTTTTGTTAAATCAAGTCATTACATGCTGTTTTGTTGAAATTCAGGTAATTGGTATTGTTTCTGCTGGTTTAGCTACTAGTTTACCTACTGTTTTGGTATTGTTTTGAGCTGGTTTTTGTTACATGATGTACTACACAAAGCATTGTAAGGGTTGTGGGAATTGAACTTCCAAATGTCGAACATAGGCATTGTGTGAGACATATATATGCTAATTGGAACAAAACCTTCAAGGGTGAAGAAATGAAGCTTTTATATTTTGGAGGTGTGCAAAAGCTTATAATGAAGCTGATTTTAATGATGGAATCACAGAAATGAAGAAAGTAAACCATGTTGCTGCTGAAGCATTTAACTTGGCTAATCCTCGTTTATTTTGTCGAGCTTTTGTGAATGTTGATACAAAGTGCGATGTGATATTGAGTAACATGGCCGAAACTTTTAACAATTACATTATGCATGCTAGATCAAAACATTTGATTGATATGCTTGATGATATTCGAACAATGCTAATGAAGAGGATAGCTACAAAGAGGGAGGAGTGTGCAAGCAAGTGGAGTGGATTATTATGTCCAAAAGTACAAGTTATGTTGGATAAAGAGAAAGAAGAGGCATCTAATTGCGCTGTTCTACTGTCTACTGCTACAGTATTCCAAGTTGCTCATCACATTGACGTATTAGAGGTGGGACATAGAAAGAAGAACATGTACGTGCAAGAAATGGGATCTTAAAGGGATTTCTTGTTGTCATGCTGTTGCCTCAATTAGTCACCTACATAAAGACGTCGAGTCATTTGTGGATGAATGTTACACCAAAGCTGCATACACAAGGGCTTATACAGGTAGCATAGCTCCATGCATTGGAGAACGTCATTGGCCTAAAATTGATATGTCCATCGATCCACCGCCCATCAAAATTGGTTCTGGAAGACCAAGAAAGTCACGAATCAAAAGTGCTCATGAGGACCCAAAAGAACCAGGGAAACTCACAAGACATGGCATGCAGATGAGTTGTGCCATTTGTAAATCCACTGCACATAAGAAATGAAATTGTCTAGAAAACGGTAAAGCTACTGACTCTACACCACCACCAATTAAGAGAGAAAGAGGAAGACCAAGAAAAGATGTTAGTGAAAGAAGAGTAAACTCAGAATCACAACCATGTCAACCAGCCCATCATCAGCTAACTTCACATCCTGGGGCAATACGTAGAGGCGGGAGAAGGATCCATACAGGGCAAGGGAGCAAGGGTGGTAATCCCAATAGTTCTATTACAACTGCTGAAATGGTTAGTTAGTTAAACTTTATGCCACAAAATTATTACACATCAAATAAAAGTTCAGTCAATCTAATAATTGTTATGTTCCTTTTTAACAGTGCAAACGAAAAAGAGGAAGGCCAAGCAAGGGAAGCCAAACTCATGTAGACGTACTCTTAATTCAAGCATCAACAACCAAGCAATGAAGAATCTTTATTAATATTCAGATTAATAGTTAGTATAACACTTAAGAGCTTTTGTAAACAATGAAGTGTATGTATAATTAATATATTGTTAATGACTTAAGTGCTGCTTTTATAAACCTAAATATTTTGTCAAACGTTTAAGTATGGTAGTGATATTTTGTCAATGTAATGGAGCACACGGCAGTGATATTTTGCCAAATATTTTGTAAAGCAATATATCAGGAAATGAGATCTAATTTTATTAAATTAATTGTCTTACATTGTTGTAAGATTTTCATTACATTGTACTAATCATGTTAACATAAATAAGAAGATTACAAATAATAACCATGACGCAACAAGCACAAATCCTAAAGCTTTTGTTGCATTAATTTGTTTAGCAAGTTCAATCTTCAACAAAGCTTCACTCTCCTTCAATTTTTGTTTCTTCATCTTCAATTTGTCAATTTTCTCAAGTAAAATAGAATTTTGTTCTTCCAAACAATATGCTCCTCCAAATGCTTCCGACTTGATTACATCATCCTCCCACTTGAAAAATTTGCAATTTAAGCCCTATAAATAAAATACAATCAAAATTAGCTAAACTAAATTACTTTACTAAAATAAATCATAACCACAAAAATTAAACCATAACTTATAGGCCAAAGACGACAACCATAAAATCGATGCCCAACTCTAGAACCTTTTCTAGCAGTTTGCAATTTTGCTAGAACACCATGTTCACATTTAGGGCTTTCCCTTGCAATTGACCTTCTTGATGTTGAAGAATGAGATGTGGTAATGCTCTTCATAGCATGAGACAGATGAAAAAAAATATAAAAAAAAAGAGATTGTTGCTGATTCTTTTCGGTTTTAATGGAGGATTTGGGGTGTGGGTTTTAATGGAGGAAAGAATTCATGGAAAAATTATGATGAAGCTGGGTTAAACAAAAGCTTAAAGGCTACAACAACTTTATCGGAACAATAGGTAAAAATGGATTCAACAACACTCCGGGTAAATTGATACAATACATGGGATTATTCATGGTTAATTGATAGTTGAGATTATTGTAGAAAATCGACAATAAATTGGATTATTCTGAGTAAATTTTCCAATAATCCATGTTAGAATTCCATTCATTAACATGCATTGTATAAGATTTTTTTGTATATTTAGCTTTTATATCTCTTTTAAAATGTTAAAGTTCACTCTTTTTGAATGATGTATTTTGAATAGAATAAACAAAAAATATAAAGAGAGTATTATATTGTTTTAATTATGTCTTTTCAATTTTAAATCAGAATAAAGGGAGTATTATATTGTTTTAATTTAAGTTATATACTCAGTCTTTTCAATTTTAATTCATAAAACTTAATTTTTAAACAGCTATTCTTGTGACTTGTGAGATATCGTCTCTTAAAAAGACGACCTCAAAACAAGAAATCCTTATTTTTATTTTGTTTTTAATTTGTATTAATTGAGCTATTTAGTCCATATATCTAATGCATCTCTCGAAAAGACCGTCTCTCATAACAATATGTGATTTTTAAATTTTTATCTATAGTATGTACTAATTTTTATCTTATTCTTCAATTTAAACTTAATAGTCAAGTTCAAGAGAGAGAGAGTAGCGTCATGTGCACCACAGTTCGTGATCTTCCAAATACAAGTATCAGTACTAATTTTTGGGGCTAGTTTATGGGCTGTTATTGGCCCGTTCCAGGTTTGTGTTTATTAGTGAGTTCAATTGGGCTGTCGTGGGCAGGGCCCATCATGTAAGATTATATTCAGCGACCGATGTATAAAAGCAGACGAAATTAATACAGATAGGGTCATAAGAGGATACGAAATTAATACATATAGGGTAATAAGAGGACAAACAAAAAGATATCCAAAAGAGACCGTCTCCCCGTGAGATGAACACATACAAGCAGTTAAAGTCATTTATATTTAAAAAAATTAATTGAGTTAAACTTTCACAGCAAATAACTAAATAAAAACTGTTTTTTTCATTAATTTTTAAAAAATAAGTATCGGGGCAGTCCATATTAAGTTGTCTCATGGTGAGATAATCTTAATAAAGAATTTGTCAAAAGATGTAGGTTTTGTCGGAAACTGATTGTTTGGTGTAGCAGTTGGCTGCTTTGATTAGCATGAAGTATTGACTAATTTACTTATTGAAATATCAATTGTTTAAATCAAATGTTATGAACATATTTAGTAGAACTAAAATTTAATTGTTGATTGTTGGCTATATACAGAGAAAAAATGGACAAAAAAAATAAAAGCCAATAGATAAATTTAATCCTGATAGTGAGTATTTTTTTGATTTGACTTATATGTTAGGTTTTCAACTGAATAAAAAATGATTTATTAAATATTTTTGTTGCTATTGAACTAATTAAAAAGCCAATAAAAGAGATTTTAAAAGTCTATCATTCACAACTTGAGGAACAAAAACATCATAACAATCTTCTTGGTTGTCTTTAGATTTAAGGGAGATGAATTGAAGGAACAAAAAGAGAGGGTTTTAGACGAATAAAAAAGTCTTGTTTAAGGAACAAAAAGGGAGGAATTTAGAGGATTATATAAAGAAATTTTGTTACACAAGTTCTCATGTAATACGTTATTATCGCGAGATGGTTTTAACTTGGAATAAATAGTCAAAAAAATATTTAAAAATATTTACTTTAATACTTAAAATACATACTTTATTTATTTAAATTTAACATGCATTTTGAATATTAAAATTGACACTTTGAATATCACAACACTCACTTTAATTATTTAAAAGAGTGACTTAAATATGTTGTATTGTGGGATGACCTCATGCAAGAGTTTTTAATTTTGTTAAGGAGAAAATATTTAATGAAAAACACTCATTTCCTTTTCTCCCCTTCCTTCCTATACAATAAGGGAGACCTACCTTCTTATCTCCTCTATTTTTTTTTCTCTTTAAAATTATACCCTTAATTTTTTTAGAAATTCAATTGAACTCTAGATAAAATGTGCATTTACAAGCTATATGAATTACTAATTAAATGGTTTTCATAACTTCCCTATACATAGCAATATTAGTTATTTAATATTATGAATATTCTATAGGAAAGTATATATTAAGAAATATTATGTGATTTGTAATTATTCTTATCCTGATTTTATTCTATTTCCTGGATTAGTTGTCCTTCTCATGTATATAAGGAGCTTTGTCTCTTGGATTATGAATACAATAAACAATGTTCAAAATCTAAACTAGTTAATTTCCACATTATTCTTTTCTTCATGGTATCAGAGCCGATGGTTTTTTTCGGCGACCTTTAACCGAACCACCATATCGGTGATCATTATCTATCGAAGAAAAAGGGGGAAACTTACCTACCATGAAAAACAAACTCTGCGTGTCGTCACTAACTCCGGTGTTGCAACCAAAAAGGTTAAACTCCAATACCGGCATCTCAGATGTTAAAGTTTTTTTTCCGGTGAACCAACCCATATCCCAATTTGGGAAAATTACCCTATTTATCAAGAACAGATCTCAACCACAAACAATGGGTTTGCTCCAGTACAAACCCTTCCAAAAATTAATGGGTTTTTCTCACCAAGACTCACACCACGAGCAAGCCGCCACTAAGGCCTCGATTGGACAGACCTGCGGCAAGGCCTACTAAGTGGGGGTCTCCGACCACAATTTTCCACATGATAAAGTGTATACCACTTCAAGAAAAGAGAAACAAGGTGTAGTAAGTAAAGCTACAGAGGAGAGAGAGGTGGCAGAAACACAAGGCTGTACAAACACCATTGAAGACAAACCAAAAATCAAAGGAGAAAGAGAATGGCCGAAACTCAAGAAAAATGGGGCAAATGCTTTTTCCTCTAATTTTCCTTTTTATACCCAAAAACAAACAAAAACAACCCTAAACTCTGCTCCAAAGCCGTGTGATGCATCCCATGAATTTTTTGTTCCTTCACAATCCAATCCTACTTTACAAAGTGTGGGCCTTCTTTGCAAGTCTCATTCTGATTCATAGATTTTTTATTGTGGGGCCACAGATACAATGACGTATGATTCCTCTGACATTCATTCATTCCCACCAATCGAACTCATATTCAAACGGTAAATGGTGAATGTATTGGGGTAGATCGAAGTGGCAGTGTTGACGTTTCTCCTACTATTCACTTAAAAAATTGCCTTCTTATTCCTAGTTTCTCTCATAAATTGTTATCATTTTGTCAATTGACGAAAGAGCTTAATTGTGTGGTTGTCATGACTTCTACTAATTGTATTGTGTAGGATGTTCAGACTGGGACAATCATTGGGCATGGTATTAAGAAAGGAGGCTGATACTATGTGGACAATGCAGTTCAAAAAGGTCACACGTCTCTTGCTCATGGGTCTCTTGATCATCAATTGTGGATGTGGCATCGACGTCTAGGTCATCCTTCCTTGGGAACTTAGAACGTCTTTTTCCTTCCCTTTCTAATTGCAATACATCCTTAAACTGTGAATCTTGTGTCTTAGCCAAAAGCTATAAACACTCATATGCCCCTAGTTTGACTCATAGTATTAAACCATTTGTTTTAATACATTCTGATGTTTGGGGTCCTGTTCCCGAATGTGATACCAATGGTTTTTCATATTATGTCTTGATTGTGGTTGTTTGTACTCGAATGAGTAAGGTCTATTTTTTGAAACACAAGTCTGAAGTCTTTGATGTATTTGTCAAATTTTATCATATGATTCTCACTCAATTTCAAAATGAACCACAAATTCTCTGGTCTGATAATGGGGGTGAATATATTAGACCTGAACATAAAAAAATTTATTTCTGACCATGGCTTAATTAACCAAACCACCTGTCCCCATACCCCTCAAACAAAACGGGGTTGCCGAATGGAAAAATTGTATCCTTCTCGAAATTACCCGGGCAATTCTGTTTGAATCACATGTTTCCTCTTATTTTTGGCCAGAAGTCATTGCTACGGCCACTTACTTGACCAACCATCTTCCCACAAAAACTCTGAACTTCCAAAACCCTTTACATACCTCCAAACTCATAGCCCCATTCCTTCCTCACACTCTTTAACTCCTCGTATTTTTGGATGTGTTGTCTATGTTCATCTTTCCAAACGAGACAGAAACGAACTTGAACCTTGAGCTGTTAAATGTGTCTTTGTGGGTTATGGTGTTACTCAAAAAGGATATCGGTGTTTTGACCCAGTTCATAATTAGATGTATACCACAATGGACTGTGAATTCTTTGAAAATTCCTACTTCCCAGCTTCGTTCTCAGGGGAAGAATGTTTGTAATGACCTAAGCTGGCTGACATATCCAGTAAGGAACCTAGTAAGGATGGACCCTCCAGAACAAGTAGGTTACACCACATACTGCTATTGACCGCATAGTATTTCCATCTCAGCTCACTCCAGCCTGATCTGATGAGCATCCTAATGAGCCAGAGGTAACATCGGAGCCTGAACTATTTGTTTGTGATATGCCCAGTACAGAGTCAACTAATGAGACATTGACTAATGATATGCTATTGACTAATGATGATATGCTTAATGATGTACCCAATGTTGAGATATCAAACAGGTATGAGTTACCACCGAGAAGTACAAGGGGACTTCCCCCAAGAAGATATGAACCTGAATTTGAGGCACAAAGGTCTAGATATCGTGTGAATAAAGAGAATAATCAGGCTCTTTCACAAACAACAGTGGCCTTCAAAACTTCTCTTTATTCCAATACTGTGCCTAATAATGTTGAAGATTCGAGATCCGAACTGAAAAAAGGCAATGGAAGAAGAGATCTCTGCTCTTGACAAAAATGAAACATGGGAGAAGTGTGACTAGCTAAAAGAAAAGAAGATAGTTGGATGCAGATGGGTATACAACATCAAATATTTGGCTGATGGTACCATTGAGCGGTACAAAGCCAGATTGGTAGCACATGGATATACTCAAACTTATGGGGTAGATTACTCAGAAACCTTCTCTCCAGTGGTCAAAATTGATACAACTCGGGTCTTGTTCTGTATTGCTGCAAACAAAAATTGGTCATTACACTAGTTCGATGTGAACAATGCTTTCTTACATGGGTGAATAAAAGAAAAGGTGTACATGAAGGCTCCCCCAGGTTTTTCCAGTGACTATAATCCAGGTGAAGGATGCAAATTGAATAAGGCTCTCTATGGCCTAAAACAGTCTCCAAAGGCATGGTTTGGGAGATTCACCGAAGCAATGACAAAATTTAGATATAAACAAAGCAACTCTGACCACACTCTGTTTCTTAAGAGACACGATGATCGTATTACTTGTTTGTTTATCTATGTGGATGATATGATTATCACCGGAGATGATAAGGAAGAGATTTGTATTCTCAAGGAACAATTGTCTCGTGAATTTGAGATGAAAGACTTAGGACAACAAAAGTTTTCTTGGCATCGAAGTATTGAGGTCGAGGGGAGGTATCTTCATTAGCTAGAGGAAATATGTTCTTAACTTGCTAGCAGAAACAGGCATGCTTGATTGTAAGCCTGTAGAGACACCTATTGTTGCGAATCATGGTCTCCAGATGATTAAAGGTGAAAAACTGGCAGACAGAGGGCAATATCAGAGAATGGTTGGTAAACTCATCTATCTCTCTCACACACGACCAGACATTGCTTATGCAGTTGGAATAGTGAGCAGGTTTATGCATAACCCACAGATTCAACACATGACGGTAGTTATGAGAATTTTGAGATGCCTAAAGGGTATAAGCAATAGGGGTGTTTTATTCAGGAAAAATGATCACCTAGACCTTGCTGCTTATGCAGATGCAGACTAGGCTGGAATCGAGATGATAGGAAATCTACCTCTGGGTACTTCACATTGGTTGGAGGGAACCTAGTTACATGGAAAAGCAAAAAAACAAAAGGTGGTTGCTTTATTAAGTGCAGAGGCAGAGCTTCGTGGTATTTCCGAAGTAATAACTAAGATCATATAGATACATAAGCTCCTAAGAGAACTACACTTCCCACAGAAAAAGCGTGCAGATTGTTTTGTGATAATAAAGCAGCAATCAATATTTCTGAAAATCCAGTTCAACATGACCGCACTAAACATGTTGAAATCGATAGACATTTCATAAAGGAGAAACTTGAGAAGAAGATCATAAGCATTCCCTTTGTAAGATCAGAAGATCAGCTGGCAGGTATTCTTACAAAGGCAGTTACCTCAAAAGCCTTTGAACGAACATTGTGCAAGTTAGATATTGGTGACCCGAAGACCTAACTTGAGGGGAAGTGTAGGAAAGTATATATTAGGAAATATTATGTGATTAGTAATTATTCTTAATTATCCTGATTTTATTCTATTTCCTAGATTAGTTGTCCTTCTCATGTATATAAGGAGCTTTGTCTCTTGGATTATGAATACAATAAACACAGTGTTCAAAACCTAAACTAGTTTAATTCCGCATTATTCTTTTCTTCATATCCTACATTTTATTTCTTTTTACGTGCAATCCATTTTTATAGCACACATTTTGGGCATGTAAATGTACATATTTGTTAAACAATCATAATCACTAATTAAATAAACAATTTTGATTATCCTGGTTTAGTTTGTTTTGATTGATAAATATATTCATTTACCACGTTTGAACTTTTTCTCAAAATGTGTGTCCAAATGGTGGATTGTATAAATAATAATATTTTAAAAACAATTTAAATTCAACGCAAAAACTCTTAATTGTAAATGGTAAGAAAATCCTAAATTTACAATGACTTAATTTAATACTATGATATTTCAACATATTTCCAAATTAACTCAATTTCAAGGAAATAATAATAATTTGGCAATGTAAAAAAAATGAAAAAAAATGCAAAAAAGATTTGGTGGGAATCCAAAAAGAGTAGATGCAAAATTGTATGAGTGGTTGTTGTACAATCCTTTTTTTTGCCATGTTCTTCTTTTATTTGTGTAGGAAATTAAATTGTAAGGAAAACCATAAAAAAAAAGTTGGAGAATGGAGCATAAAGAGAAAAGGAGTAATTAGTTGCCACACTAGTGGGGTAACAAATTAAATCTTTCTTTTTCAAATTTTTATGCCATTGAGATTTTTTTTTTTAAATAACCTCAAATTTACCATTCTTAAGGGTATGTTACTTGCTCACCATGCATAATCACGAGGTTGATATTATTGAAACGTCTAAAAGCAATTTTTTATGTCCCCTTTTATTTTGTTATTAGTGTAATTTTGGAATTATAAAATTAGTAATCGGTCCTCGTTCAAGTTAGTTGTTATATTTGTATAGTAATAAATACTTTTATCATTTACTATTATTTTCTATCATAGTATGACTCTATTCTTCTTTGTCCTTTTTTTGAAAGGGTTCGTATAGGTTTGCATATTTGTTTCTTTTTCCCACGTGGACCTTTTTTGAGTGGGATATTAGGTTGATAACAACTATAACGTTGACTATAAATATTATTTTATTTCACATACAATATCATATACGTATAAGCTGGAAAAGCATATAGTTAAACGAAATTTTATTTGATTTGTTTTAATGTATATATTTACAACATCAACTTTTTATAATATCCAAAGCTAATGAGTTGAACAGCGTAAAAACAAAAATATAAAAATTAATTTGAGTATTGTTAGACCAAAAGTGGAAGCAAATTAAATTGGATGATAATATCCAAAGCTAAGTGTGTGGGGGAAAAGGAACCACCATGATAAGTTAGGATTTTCCCAATTGGCAACTAGCCACTAAAATTTGAGGCTTTAGGCTTTAACATCATTACCATTCACCATCATACAAAATCAAGTGGTAAGTAGTGTTATTATTTATGGGACATATTCACTTAAGTGCGAATTGTACCCTTTATTCATTGTGTTTATCTTTCAGCCAACATTATAGTATGAGTGTAGTTTCATCTTTAGGGGTTATATTATATACCATCTTATTAGGTAAGTAATTATGTATATTAACCTTGTATCAGTTGTATGTATGGCATGTAGTTACTGTTTTGGATATTATCTTGTCGTATAGTCTTACTTTTTGAAATTAAATTGATAGTCATAATCATAGACTCATAGTCTCGTACAAGTTATGATTCGGAGGAGGAGGGTAGGATACATATCATACTTGTGGGCCTGTGGCCGTGCCCTCTCAGGGAAAGGACAAGGAAAAATGCGTGCACTCATTTATTCCCAAAAGGATAGGTTTCTGCAAAGAGAAGGATGAGTGATACATAACGTCCCTAAAAATACATTTGCCACTTACAACGCACGCTGTTGGAACTAAACCATATAATAACAAAAGCAAATTAATTAAACTGATAATAAAGTTTATTTTAGGTATTTGGTTAGGATTTATGATTTATGGTAATATAATAGAAAATTAAGTTTGCAAACCATAAATTGAGAAATGTAGTACAAAGTTATGAATAATAGTAGAATACTACTTTGTTATGGAGATCCTATGAGTTATGACAATATTGATTTCTTGTAATGGAGAGGTTCATGCTTCTATTTTGACCACTCTTAAAAAAATTGTCTTGTAATGGTTCATTATTTTGATGAATTAATTTTATGATAATTTTGTATTAGATTTTTAAGTATCTATTAATAATTTGTGTATATGCTAATTTTTGGATCTGTTACCGTCAGAATTAATAGAAGCATTTATTTGGATCTTTAGTTCATGTAGCTTTTACAAAACTATAAATTCATTTTTGAAATTTAGTTAAATCGAGTTTGATTAAAAGATCAAGTAAATGTCAACTCATTAAATTTATTTTGAATACCTCTAAAGACTCTAATTAAAGTATATAAATCTCAATCATCAACTTAAACTTTTAGTTGATAATGTAGGAGCAGGACAATAGCACGGAGTGTACTAATAACATCTGTAGGACGGGAGTAGCTACTAGCTAGGGTAGGGCTTCAACCAAAGAAGCCAAGAATTCAACTACTGTCCTTAAATACTTCTTCTCACCAACCCTTATAACATACTTCTAGGACCACCCAACTTCATACTTCCTCCCTTCTTCGCAACATCAGGAATGTTACAACATTTATTTATTATTTTTAGTTTGTGATTAGTGTTTAATCTATAAGTTAAAATATAGTCAAGTGAAATCTCATTTGATTCGTCTCAACGCAAAGATTATTAATATTTAATTTTTATAATTTTTATTATATATAATTTGAGATATTGAGAATTGAATTAATACATTAAACCGCATGAAAAAACAAAAATTATAAGTAAATTGAAATGGAGGTAGTAATTCTACCTCGGGTCATTCTTTTTATTGGTCTATATTTTTTTTTCATTTTTTGTTCTAAATCTCACAACATATAGAAAGTGCTTTTTATTATACGTTAGTTTTCTGATCCACTCCTTTGTCTTTACACATTCTATTTTCTGTTCAAAGTCATTAATTTTATAGATATCCCTTCTCAAAGTTTCTTAGTATTTCAATATTCTAATTTTTTAAAGTTTTCTTTTGCACATGTATTCTCTTTCAAATTGGGTTAATATACTAAATAAATTGAAGTATATACTCTTATGTTCAACTAGAATTGTTGCATTTTTGTTTTGTTACTTATATTATTTAAGTTTAGTGAACGAGAAAAATGGCAAAAAAATTGCAAGTGAAGAAAGTGTGTGATTGAGATGTGGGAGTAAGAATCCAAAAAAATGAACAAAAAATAAACTCATAAGTTAAAAATAGTTAAGTTTTTAGCGTAATATGAATAATGTAGGTCGTAAAGTTATGTAGTATCATTTAACATATATCAAAATTCAATTTATGAGTTTCTTCTCCTTTTTATAGACATTGGCAATTATATTTTTCTGTAAGAGTTTTTTTAAAGAAAAAAATAGCAATTTAGTTGAAATATTCCTTTTAAATATTTTTCAAGGAAGACTTGATTCATAAGACACGATAAGATGAGCAATCTAAAATCAAATAAAATTACAAAGGTCAAGGGTGGGAATAGTGAATGAATAGAAAAGAAAATGCAAATGCATAAGAGATCATATGAATGATGAGAGGAAAATGTGTAAAATAGTGTTGATCATTCTCGTTTATTTATTTGGTCAATTTTAATGTATTAATTTCTTGAAAAAGAAAATAAAGATAATGAATTGATATTCAAGTCAACATGGATATGAATAGCTATGGTCAATTTCAATGAATTCACAATCTTGACGCTTTCCTCTTGAACTTTGAATATGTGAAATTAATCAAGGGAGGCAATCAATAGAATTTAATTTGAAAATAGCTTATTGACTTTTCCTTTGTTTTTTAAAAATTATTTTAATGAAAAAAATAGGGTAATTGGATAATCCATTATATAAATACAAGAAAATAATACGTGATTACGAATAAATCAATCGAATTTCAAAACTCAATGATCTACAGAATCAAATATGATATATAAATATTTTATCTCTATAAATAGAAATATAAAACAATTAATATAATGTACTATATACAACCACACACGAGTTATTTAATGACCGAAAAAAATGTAAAGAGGGCAAAGTTATACGTTTATTTGCTTATACAAATACATTTAATTATTAATATTCATATTTCATCATCACCACAATCATCATTATGAACCCAATATCCCGTCTGTAAACAGAGTTTGGGTGAGAAAAGATAACAGATACTTTATAACTATCTTCCCTTCAAAGAGAGTACTAAAAGAAAATATTCATATTTATGAACTTCAATTACAAAAATATAGTTATTAATTAGTTTAGTTGGTAAAGCTATGATCATAATATAAGTAATTAGACATATATTTTTTGATACCAAAACTTCATAAATTATTGACGTTCTCTTGACTTATATAACGATCGATTATTATGAAACACAAATTTTTATATGAGACGGTTTTATTGTGAGATATGCCTCATGCTTGGGTTAATAGACCAATAATAGAAACTTTTAGCTAATAAACTTGTTATTTTGAGGTTATTTCACCTTAGGAAATTATAAGGGGTTAGTGTAGAATAACTATAATTATATCATGTTTATTGGAAATACCAATACATATTACCAAGGCACGATATAGCACTAGAGCCGTGAGGTTTGAGCGTTATTAGCAATTTTCATGCGTGTTAAGCTAGGGCGAATCATTAAGACTAGTATGAAATGGGCTGAATACTTATCTTGATATGCAACTTAATTAGTTCAGTTGTAATTTTTCAGTTATATGTTATATAATACAATATTTATTGGCTCGTCTTGTATGAGACTGTCTTATTATGAGACGGGTCCATATAATAGTCCTTTTTTCAATTGTTTACTTTAAGATCATAAGTAATCGTTTTAAGGTTATGAGTAATCACTCTAAGACTATAAAAAATGATTATATTAAAATTATAAGTCATCACTTTAACATTATAACTTATAAGTGCTCATTTTAAGACAAAAAATATATATATTGGGTCAGCACAATAAAAATGGTCTCACTATGAGACCGTCTCATTTAAGAATTAGTGAATATTTATGATTTTTTGTCAAATGATTTGGGCCATGATCTAGGCACAGATCAACCGGAGCCTAGATTTTTTCAAAAGCTAAATAATAATTAATAATATATCTAAAATAATGACTTTCTTATTAATTATACTTACCTCATGAAATTCATTTAATGACTATTAAGATAATTTTTCACTTATTTCAGTTTTGATAAGTTTGGATAAAGAACTAATAACTTTTGATGAAAGCATCAATTATAAATTTAGATTAGTCTTGATAATCCCTATATAAAGTCACTACAATCTACAAAAGAAAAAAAATTAATTTTAACAAAAGAAATAATACTTATGCGTATTATTTTGAGAGTTTTTGATGTTTATAAAGCAATCTTAGCCATAGAGGGGCGACAACAACAAATAACGCCATAATAGACTTCTTTGTTAGGAGTTTGTGATTAATTTGTTATTGCTTGTTTATAAGATTTATATAAGAGGAGAGTTTATTACCCACAAATTTGATGAGGTTTTATTCTAAAACTAATTTAGTATTAGAAGAATTAGTCCATTAAGTATATATATTAATCAACTTCTGTCTAATTCTTCAATGTGGAATCACATGTGAGTTACTTTTTTCCAACACTTCCCACAAATGTGAAACTCATTTTTTATTAATTCTGCGAGAACACCGTTTCTTTCGAACCGGCAAATTGTTTTGTATTGGAGATCAATTTTTTTGTTTTCAGTTGATCGGAAACATTCGGCTATGATACCATGATAAATTTGTTACTGGGCTTGTTCACGAGATCCACATAAAAGGAGAGTTGATTACACACAAATCCGATGCGGTTCCATCCTAAAACCAATTGGTATTATGAGGAGTAGCCCATCAAGTATATATGTTAATTAACCTCTCTCTAAGTTTTCGATGTATAATTATATATGGATTATTTTCCAACAGTTTGCAGGAGATAACTACTACTCTACTTAGTACATTTTAATTTGTAATAATTTATGAACTAAAGTATTATAGTGAACACAAATTTATTTGCTCGTAATTACTTAATTTATCGCTTTGTATGTGTATATAATAATTTATAGATGATGGGAGTCCGAAGTGAAAGATAAAAGGGATCCAAAAAAACTTAAGACATAATAAATAATATAACACTTTTTTGTTTTTTCGTTTATATTTTAACTACTCTATAAAAAAGCAATAATAACATATATTATTAAGTAGAAAATGTAAATAATATTTTATTTAGTTTAATTTAATATAAACCTTTTAAATGTAAATAAATTTATTAGACGTTAAAAATTTTAGGATTTTGAGTTATAATCCATTTTGCCATTACTAATTGAGGGCACGATGACAATTGGGTTGTTAGATCCACGCACAAATAGATTGCAAAATTTGGACACTAATGGTGAAAGATACTCATATGCACCAAGTTTATCCCTTGTTTTATCCTATCCGTTATAACAAGTAACATTATAAATCTATACTTGGGAGTTGGGACTTGTGAGTAGTTGTTCTTAACCTGACTGCTTGGACCATTGATAGGCTCTCCTAACTTGTTCATATTGAATTTTATAATATATACGAATATTACGGGTTAAAGCAGTTTAAATAAATTCTTAATTCACTTTAAAATCGTCAAAACTTTAGAATAATCGTCAACGTTCATTCTCACCGGTCATAGAGCCCTCTAGCCAACCTTTTGTATCCTACTAAAAAAACAATATACTTCTATTGATTTTCGAGTCTATCAAACTTAGTAATTGAAATAAAATCGAAAAATACTTAGTCCTTAACCTTATTAGACACATTAAATTTAAGTCACTTAACTATTCTATTCACCCCTTATTTGTACCAAAATTTTAGTTGCATTCATATTTCTTGCGTTTGTCAATGCACACTTTACAACTTTAATCTTTAATATCTTTAATCATACAATTTAATAATTATAAAAATTAATATTAATAAAATACATATTATGTCAAATCAAACAAGATACAATATAACTATTATTTTTTTAATTTAAAAATCAAATACAACTTAAAGTAAATTGACAAAAAAATCATCCATATAGCTAAAATTGAGGGGGAAAAAGTGTAAATAAAAAAATGTCAAAAAATTCAAAATTACCAAATTGAATAAGGTCACTCCAAATACTAGCTCTAACCACTAGGGTACCTATTTTTTCCAAATATACCTAATATCTTCACTTAAGTTCAAATTCATTTTACTGACTACTTTTTCATCATCCACTAGCAAAATTGTAGTTGGCTCCCACCCATGGACAACCCAAGTGCCCACCTACTCCTCCATGTTTCATTCTCCACTTCTCTTCCCCTTTTTCCTACAATATAACACACTTAACCATTCACAAACCTTACCAATTTTTGGTCAATTCAATCTCCCCAAATAACTCATATCATAACACATTCTTTTTTTTCCATCACCACTTAAAAAAGCAAAAGCGAAAAGCCCCCTATTGTGCCGTTATCATTCACTACTAATCTGGTAATTTGCTACAAGTACATATTGTGAGATTATCATCATTAACAATCTAATATTCTGCTCGAAAATAGAGTCTGAATGAGGAAAAGTGACGAATAATTTATACCCGTATCCCCTCGAAGACAGAGCCTGAATGAGGATATTGTGAGAATACCAAAAAAAAGGAAAAGTGTTATATTTTAGGGATATTGAGAGAAATGTATCGATAAGATGAAAATATATATTTTTAAATTTTTGATTACTAGATGGGCTTAAGAAAGAAGAGGGGAGCTCGGAGGTCTAGGTGATAATCAAACCTATAAACTTATATGAGAAAGTGATAGTTGCTCCAACTAAGATAAGAGTCAATTCTAAAAATGAAAAAATTAATTAAATGCATGGATAAAAAAATTTTAAAATATGGCAAAATCCTTGAAAATAGATAGTACTATATTTCATTGGATACCTTAGCTTGTTTTCTTTTGCTTAATTATTTTACCTTCATTATTGTTCACTTTCATAAGTGGATGTCACCCAATTTTGCTGCTTACACTTATTGTTTGATCACAAAACTCATACTCCCTCCAACTCAGGCAAATTTGATACATTTACCATTTTTAGATTAATTCCAATAACTTCATCATATTTTCATACATCAAAGTGGGCCTTATTTGAGTTATTTCATATGAGAACCTCACAATTTTTGTGATCCATCGATCAACAACAGCTAAATTAAAAAGTAAAAATACTTACTTGAATATTTTTACTATGATCATTTCTATCTTTTTATGCGATCTTACTTTGATTTTTTATAATTCAACTTATGTAACTAAATGTATAAAAGGTTAATATTACGATTATATACGATTAATCAAATACGATTTTATTTAACTATATCTTTCTTACACGTAATTCGCAATATATAAAATTAATTTTGATGATTAATACTAGCAAATATGTAAATGGTACAAGAAAAAGTATCGATTATATATCATTTTACAATGGACAAGGTGTCCATTCAAATGTTCGGTATAATATTTCAGATCGAGTTAATTTTAATTCTTAATTAACATATATAAATATCTAAACACTTTGATTTGATTTTCATATACAAATTATGTCAAATCTGATTGAATCATATTCAATTTCGATTAATCCAAATAATTTTAGAGAACCCTTGAGTTCTTACTTGGAGGTCCCACCCATGACAAATAAATTCATTTTCGCAATTGTTTCCATTCCATTACTTTCCTTTGTTTTTATAAATGCAAGTTTCTATAACATTTGGAATTTCCAACTTCTTTTAACAATCAAGCTAAACAAAGAATTGTAAGGAGAACTACAACTTCTCTTTCCCTCTAAGTTAAATTGCAGGCTTAAGCAAAATTCCTGTTTGGTAATTCATCCCAATCCACTTACCTAATACTGCTTCTACTATTTTTCTTTCTATTTCTCCTATTGCTAAACATTAACTACAACGTGACATCCCCCAACTAATTCTTATACCCTAATTTTAGATACATTTTTTATAAATGAATCATTTATAAATTATGAATTTTAAGTTTTAAGTTTTAAGTTTTTTCCAATTAAAGTCTTAAAATTTTACTTCTGCAAATTATAATTTTCAACTTATCAAAATAAACACCAATAATATTCATTCATTTGACCGCATATCCTTTAATTTTAAAAGCCAAGGGGAGTTAAGAGCCAGCCAAAGGGTATATTGGGAAAAATTCACCAGAAACCAGTTACTTGACTGTATTGGTGTTCACTATGTTTAAGTTGAAAGTTATAATTCGTAAAACTTAAACCTTAATACTATAATTCGCAAAACTTAAACCTTAATACTATAATTCGCAAAAATTATAAACATGGAGACTTTTATTTGCAAACAATTTTATATAAAATAATAAGCCAAAGAGAAAATAATTTAAGTATAGTTGAATGATAATCTAAGTGAAAACTAATCAAATGATAAAATTGTGGCAAATTATTCGATAGAATAGAAAGAAAATGGTAACCAATACTATGTCAATGTCACAAAGTGAGTAATTGTTAATTCATAATTTGTAATTAAGCAGTGATTTTAACTAATTAAAAGTACATTAGATCCGCTGAAGGGTACAAATTCCTCTCTCTATACAAAGAAATATTTTTTAAAAATCTCGGATATTTTCTGATTGTTTAATTTCCTATCACCATTTCCTCCCACTTTCATTTTCTTTTACATTAAGTGAAAAGGAGAAAAGGGAATGGAAGAAAAGGAAAAGAAAGAGAAGAAAAATAAAAAGAAAATAACTCTTGTTTGTATAAGAGTGAATGGAAGGAATAGAAAAGAAAATAAAAGTCTTCCTTTCAAATTTTTCTAATTTTAGAGAGATTAAAACTTTAATATCAATCAAATTCTTTCAATTCTCTCCCTTCTAAATTCCTTACCTTTTATTTTGCCATCTAAATAAGAGATTTTTTCTTCCTCCAAGTTCCTCTCCTTTCTTTTCCTCCGTTTCATTACATCCAATGGCACCCTTAAAGAATATAAAAGTATTTTTTTTTTATTTTTAATTTTCCAGAAAATAGAATTTCCACTTTTACCCTCGATCTACCCACCCGGCCCAAATGAACCCCAAGGCCCAACTATATAGCACCATTGCCGTCAGTCAATGGACAAATTGGCCGTTATCTATCACCATCAATTTCCATGGCGTTTATTTCAACTCCGTTACCGGGGTTGATGTTATCATTATCTTCATCAACTTGAATCCATCTAGCCATGGGAGCACAATCTCCTTTATGCCTCAACTTCCAATCCAGCGCCTGACAAGCACGTGAGCAGTAGTTAACGGCTCCGCATACAGAGCACCGTCTAAACTCATGATTACGCGTCTCCGGTCTACCACAACCCGAATGAGAACAAAGCCTTAAACCTAGTTCTGTTTTTATATCTCCGGCCCGAGAACTAAACCACTCGGTTAAAAACCGGTTCGCGGGGTGAGCTTCTGGAGCCGGAACGTTGAATCCAAAATCACTCAACAACGGACAACCAATTGCTGTGGTGGTGGTGGTGGACGCCACGAGGCGGTTTCCGTTTGGTGGATGGGTAGGCCAACAGGGAGAAGGTGAAGAACACGTGAGAGCAGCGGCGAGCTCACGTGCGTTTGCTTGAACAAGGAAACGACGACCTTCGGCGACGTTTTGACGGACACCGTAACCGTCTTGAAGACAGTGACCGAGTTCACGGAGTGCGTCCACGTGGCCTAAGAAGGCGGCACGCGCACATAACGCGACTCCGGCGCGTAAGTCTTTGTCGCTCTTTGATCCTCCACTGCCGTTAAATTGAATGACTGCTAATGAGTATAAGGCTTGCGCGTGCGAGTTAATCGCTGCTTTCGCCATTAATGACGCTCCGCTTCCTCGGTTTTGTAAGCAATAGAAGCGAATCTGCAAAATTCGTAGCTAATTCAGCACAATTTAATGTCCGATTGAAACAAATTAATTTTATCTAAAAATTAGGGATCAAAGAACATCGAAATGGATTTTTTCTCTGATTTTATGTTGATTAATTGGGGGAAATAAAGGTAATTACCATGCCAAGAGTGTAGCAGGCATCAACATTTCCGGCATCGGAGCAAATTTTTAGGAAACGATGAGCAGATTCGGACCAATTTTTTGCTTTAATAGCGAATGTTTTTGGCGAAGCTTTAGACAACACCAATGAATCAAGGCCTAAACTGTTGAATCTCTTACATCTGTTATACAATCAATCAATCAATTAGTCCTCAGATCGAAAAATTTACATATAGATTATAGAAAAAAGAGAGGGAGAGAGTGGAATGAATACATACGTTATGAGAACGTTGATGAAATCAGAAGGACAAGTGGCAGACGAACTAAGTTTGCACAAAATAGAGACGACAAGTTCGTCCGGTAAAGAGTCGAAAAAGTCAGAACCTCCGGCTAACTCCGGCGACACTTTCGCTCTTTTCCGGCAACGATTGCTACAACTATCATATCTAAATGTATCATTTTCGATTCCCGGCGAAAAAAAAGACGATCTCTTTTTATCAACATCGCCATTAACAACACGAACACCACAACCATTATTATTCTTCAACATCTTCATCTTCTGAACACTATTATCATCATGAATAGAAAGAGTGATTGTGGTGGAAGAAGCATGAAGTTTGGGATAACAAAGTCCTCTTCTAGTTCTCATATTTATGAGTTTTTATTATTTTCTCTCACTAAAATTTTCCCCTCTCTAGTTAACCGAGAAATGGGTATCTCAATCTCTGACAGAGAGACGACGAAGAAGAAAAAAGGGAGTGTTAGAGGGTTTTATAGGGAAGATTTGGTTTGAGGTTAAGGGATATAATTAAATCAGATTTTTGAGTATTACTACGGTTACAGCCTACAGGCTTCTGTAAGAGGAGAGGAGTACGTTTTTTAGGGGGTGAAATTTAAGACGGTCAAAAGGGTTGACTGGTTTCCTTTTTTTTTTTTTTGTGCAAGATGAATAGATGATTACAATTAGGGGTGTATTTAATGTTCACAGAAATTATTTATCACATAATAAATTTGATGGAGTAAAAGTGAATATTATAAATATTAAAAAAATTTAAAAAGTTAGTGAAAGAAATATTAGAATTATAACTAATAAAAAATATTTTTTAAGATTAGTATAAAACATATGAGGATTATAAGTGAATAAGATTTGAAAACAACAAATAAAATACCTAATATGGCAAATAATAACTTTTTTAAAAAAACAGAGGGAGTACTAAAAATAGGATGAATTGTATCAACTCACTCTTCATGTGTAAAAGGTGGAGGAACAACCCTAAGGTAAAAGATCTAAAGAAAAAATATACAATAGGCATTGCGAAAGACTGTCTTACGATAAGACAAGTAGATCTATCGGCACAATTATAATTTTTTGCAATAAGCGATCACTAATTGATCAATTTAAGTTCATAATTGATAACTTTAAGATCAAACTTTAAAAAGCTATAACTGGTCATTTATAAGTTACAATTGATCACTATACATGTAATGACTTATAATTTACATTATAAGCTTTAAATTGATCACTTTAAGATTGTAATTGATCATTTTAAAATTTGTTAGTTATCTAGTTAAAGTAGTCTGTTTTAATGTTGTAATTGTTAACCTTATATATAAAGGTGTAATTGTTAACCTTATATATAAAGGTGTAATTGTTAACCTTATATATAAATATAATTAATCACTTTAAGGTCTTAATTTATCCTTTATAATATTGAAATTGAAAATCTTTAAAAATTATAATTGATCCATTTAAGGTTATAAATTTGTAAGTAAAAAATATTTACTTCAATGTTAAAATTAATCACTTTCAGGTCAAAAATTTTTGTACCTTATATTTTGGTTTAGTGAACTATATGCAAACATTGTTGATCACTTTAGTTCAATATCAAATTTGATTACTTTTAGATCAAAAAATAATCACTTAAATGTCAAAATTGTTGTTAAATGTCAAAATTGTTGCTATATTGAACTATATGTAAACATTTTTTAAGGCAATAAATTGAATATGATACCATCTACTTTGGTTTAAATTGGATCAAATTTATGGTAGAATGAGAATACTTGTAATGGTTTGAATTGAAATTGAATGCAAGATTTAAATAGTAATAAAAGAATTTAAATACTCAATATAGAGCAAAGCAAATCTCTAATTAAAATTGCCATTTTCATAAAAAAAAAATACTTCATTTAACAATTTTTAAGCCTACATTTAATCTCAATTACTATTTCAAACAACGATTTAAAAAGTGAGTCGCTAACAGAAGTAGCAGTTTGTATTTTAAGGTATACTAGTATATGTCCCATGCAATGCACGAATATGTTGGTGTATTAAGTTATGTAAAAAAAAATTATTGAATATAATTATTTATTTTTCAAAACTAACCATTATATTGATCATAATTATATATTACAAACTAAAACGATTATAAGTTAAATAATTCTATTTCATTGATTAAAATAATACTATTTACTAATAAAAATTAATTTTTACTAATGATAATTTTTCTTTCCTAAATGGATTGATTCATCTGAGTATATATATTAAATTTAAGGTTTACTAAATATAGGCTAAATGATTGTGTAAACATTATATCAAACTTCCTTCAATGAAATGAATATACGGTATACTCATACACAAACACGTTATTGATGGTATGCTCAAAATATATACTTTCGTAATTTTCTTTATCATAATTATCATTGTAAACTTATTCTAAATAAGATTTTAGTTATTATTTTGTAAATATTAAAGTTAGCTGAATAATTAAGTTGACAAATTTTTTGACGTTACATAATTTAAGAGCTTTTAATTATAAGGTTATTTATGGTTAACAGATATTTTATATTCTAATTATTTTTGTATCGTAAATAAGGTATAATTAATAGTTTAGTCATTTATTTTACTAAAATCAAAGTAACCCGAAATCTTTTTTTTCTTAAAAAAGTGTAATTAAAAATTTAAGGTTTTAAAATTGACTTTCTTTTTACTATTATTATTCATTAAGAAATAAAATTTATCAAAACTTAAAGTTTCCATATTTAATTACTTTAAAATTTATGAGAGAAGAATATGATGTATAAAAGTGACATGTGTCATTTTTTTTTATTATTTTAATAGAATGTATGATTAATACTTCTCCATTAATGGCATATTTGCAATAAAAAGTAAAAAAGTTTTTCCTTGATGATCGCACGTTTATAAATCGCCATGGTGCAAGGTGAAAATATTTTAACACGAGCGTTATTATTCGAGATAGCTTGATAGTAGATCACACCTATATTTACAAAGCACCGATTCTCTGGAAAATAATATTTATATGAAAAATGATATGGAAAATTAACGGTGAATAATATAATTTTTTGTTAAATTTTTTATAATAATATTAAGTATTGATTAATCATGAATAATACTAACTTAGGGGCATTTTCTTTGAATAATACCAATTTTAGTTTATTAACTAATATACTAATTTTTTTGTCTTATAATCACCTATAGTTTGATTTTTAACATGTTAGGGATTTTCTAGGAAAGCACCCCTTTAAGTTTGTATTATTCATGATTAATCAATAGTTAGTATTATTGTAGGAAAATTAACAAAAGATTGTATTATTCACGGTAATTTTTTCATTCTTAAATGAGACGGTCTTATGGTGAGATATTGAATTGATTCATATACATTTAGTCTATTAAATCAATCAATTACAATTTTTAAGTGATCAATTTGAAAAATGAGCTAATTATAAGTTTGTCTACAAGATAAAAAGTTATGGATAAGCAATGAATAATTATCATCTGATTTTTTATGTTATTTTGCAATTCATGAGTATAGAAGTAATAGTGAATAAAAGATTTTGCTAACGAATATATTTAGAATATATTTTAAAATTTTTGGTTACTGACTTATTGATTAGTCAAATAATTAACAAAAATACTTATTTATTAAATGACTTATAAATAAATTAGTAGATAAAAATGAAATAGAGTCAACTAAAAATTTAATTTTTAACTCAAAATGAAAAAAATGCGAAATACAATTTTTTCTATTGATTTTTAACTTATTGATTTACTTTTCTATAACACACAATCAATACTCAATAGCCGTCAAATATTCTATTAACATCTTGTTTTACAGTTGACTTAAAAGCAAATAAACAATTTAATATTATTCAATGGACAATCAACAAGCCGGTGGATCGAAATAGCCAACAACATACAATCTATTGCCCGGCATTTCATGATATTTTTTGCATTGATGCCTTTTTTGATAGAAATTATTAATTTTAATATTTTTATTTATTAAAATAATTATTTGAAACAAATAGGAGTATATTTATTATGAAAGATAACTTTGTAAAACATCAATTGTTTTACGTAATTAAAATTCATTCGAGTGACTGATCAACAACAGTGTTTAATTTACCGATCATATATTGGTGGTAAGTTTATCATCATGAAGGAGAATTAGTAGCTTTGGAAATAAATAATTCATTTGCCAATTCCAAATTATCTTTGTTAAGTTGCTAACACGTTAAGCCAAACACATCATTTAAGTTCAATTACATAAAACTTAAGAAAGGTAATAAAACCAATTATATAATTTAGATTAGTTAGAGAATAATTCATGATGATCTATATTAATATATTGGTTGACCTTCAAATATCATATTTATTTATAGAAATCAAGGTCCAAAATTAATTAAAAGAATATTTCATTAATGCATTAATTATTCAAATATATAAATTAAGTTTAGTCAAATAAGATAATTACAAAATAGGTAATTTCTTTTAAATCTAATTAGAATATTCTCTAACAATTTATTACACTTGCCAATTTTAAATAATATTACAAATTAATTTATAACAAATTTACCTATTTTGTAAATTAAATCGATAAATATGACGCAAGAAAAAACCATTAAATGTAGTTGTCACAATGTTCTAAATGATTTTGAATTTTGAATTATAAATGATCTTTATTAGTGGTGAATGCACATATGAATTTAAAGATGCTTGCATAAATGTATATTTCAAAATTTATGCTTATTTATACATTTCTAGTGGCTTGTCATGTACGTACTCGCTCTATCTCTTCAATTTTGCCTCAAAAGCAATGAGAGGGAAAATTAAGAAAAATGAGTAAAGTGATTTATTACGGTAAAATGAGAAAAATGTGTAGATGAGATGCAAATATTAATTAAATATATAAATAAAAATTAAAAAAAGAATATAAATTGCGACTAAAAATAAAAATGAAGCAAATTTAATGAGAAATGGGTAAGCTCAAAAGAGTAGTACAAGAGCATAATAGATGAACAATGTATTGTGGGTGTTAGGATTGTACTACATCCATAATATGAATAAGGAAGAAAGGAAAAGTGGTGTACTAAAAGTCTATTTAAGCACTAACTAAAGAAAAAGTTGCCAATTTAGGCTAATATTTTCAGGTGAAAGGGAAAATAATGGATTTAGTGCACTAAACTTCAAGTCATTTTCAAGCAGCCGCAGAATATGAGAAAAAAAAAACATGAATGCTGATGATCACTTTGCCCACTTCAAAAGCTTGTACAAGTATATCTCTTGGCTCTTCAATTGAATTGAATAACATTAATACTTAATTACTAGCTTTAACTCTTTAATACATCAACCAAATATCTTAATTTAATTATTAATATCGACATTTTATTTAAAAAAATGATTTGAATTTATATTTATAATAGAATATTTTTATATTCACCTTGAAAATTTCATATTAATGAAAATGAATATTTACTAATTCGTTGAATATTTGTCTTTTTACCTTTAAAACTTTTGTTGGAAATTTTTTTTATAATTAAAAGATAAGTCATTGACATTCAAGGTTTTCTCATATATTTAATTTTGAAATCCTATGTCAATTTTATCTTATAAACTCTTATGATTTAAGAAAATAAAACATCAAAATATTAGTATATAATAAGATCTCTCAATTTATTAAACTAATAATATTTGACTCTTTATTGCTCTTACTTGGTTACTCTCGTGTAAATTAGTATATGTATGTTTGTCATAATTGAAGATTAAATCAAATAAGGAGTACAACAACGGATTTTTAGGGCTCCTCTAATATTGGGGTCATATGCTGTATACCACTATGCTATGGACGCCCATGTTGAAATTAAATGCTTTAATATATATAGTATAGTATAATCAACAAATTCTCTTTATTATCAATTTTTTTAATTTTTCAAGAGAATTTAATATGAAAAACGAAAAAATTAATGTTTATGTAGTTATATAACTTCTCAAGAAAGAATAAAAAGCAAAATAGTATAATATAATAAGGTATTTTATATTTTCATAGCAGATACAATATTAAATTACATTAAAAAGTCATTAACTTCTTTCTTAATAAAATTGTATATATAATTTTTTTTATTATACTTATTATTAATAGTGATAGTTATATCGAAAAATGTGACAATTAGAGCAAAAATGATGAAATAGAGGAATAAATAAAAGATGCTAAATTTTAGCAATAAAAATATATAAGGTCGCGTAAGTTTGTAAAACGCTAATATGGTATCATGTCGCCGTAATTTTACTAATATTTGTCACATCAACAACGACGCTTGTCTTGTGTGTTTGGCTTAACTTGCTCTCTTACTTCATTGAATCTTTTCTAATTAACTATTATTAATGATAAATTAGTGATAATAGTTAAGCTCTTAATTAGGGTTAAATGATTATTATACAACATATTAGTGTACCTTAAAAATGCATATTGATATGATATGCTTGGAAACAGTGATTTTATTTGAAAATTTGAAATTGGCTCAAATTTATTGTTTGGCAAATTAAAAAATTTCAAATTTGAATTTGAATTAAATTCCATTATTGCTTTCAAAGTAGTTAAAATTGAGGATTTGAAAATGGCTACCTAAACCTTGTCATTCTCAAATTTTTTATTTATGATTTCATAATTAAAATTTATAATTTGAAATGAAATACTTGTTCTCAAACACTACATAAGGTATTTTATAAATCAAGTTGCGTAACCTAGCTCATATATTAAAATTTTAAATATCTTAGGTCCGCTTGGCCAATGGCTCTAATCCGAAACAAAATTTTATAAATCAAGTCGTTACGAGTCCGCCGCGGATCTAATTCGACTAATTTATTAGATGACTTTTATGTAAATTAGAAATTACCGACATAATTGAATTGTTTTAGCCAGTTGTTGATTTTTGATTATAAAATATATGGGTGATGCATGATAATTAAAGACTAATTTTACAATAAAAATGTAGCTGAAACATCATAATATTTGTATTAATATGTTGATATCTCTCTCCATTTTTTAAGAAAAAAATATCTTTTTGTTTACCGGCTAATGGAGGAGATGAATAGTTGAAACACGTAATTTTTGTACTCTAAAATAATTTATTTATAAGGTTATTTAAATAGATGGCAAGTTTGAGTACACTTGCGTACACTTCGTCATTGGATTTATAGCGGATATTTTTTCAAGAGGTGCATAATTGAACTCATACATAGGGAAAATAATGCATAATTTAACTGAAATAAAATAAATTAATTTTTTTGTTATTAATTTAGCAAAATTGAGTTAGTTCAATAAAAAAGTTCATTATTGTTTAATACGTATATAAGGTGACGATAAAATAGATTTTTTTTAGTAAAACGCAAATTATTGTAAGAGACGGTCTTTTAAAGAGACGCATTAGCTAAAATATAATAATAATAATAATAATAATAATAATAATAATAATGACATTACATGTACAATAATATTACAATCGATGACTTTAATCATTCAGCGTATTTTGTTTTGGTGATAATCATAAAGATTTTTTGTTATAATTTTTGTTGAATAAATTCAAAAATTATAACTAAACCCTCAAGAAATACTAAAAAAAATGATAATTTTTTGTTTAATTCAATTTGTACAATTTTTGTTTGGTTAAGTTTAATTTGATTCAACTCCATTTATAAGAGAAAAGGAGTAGGTTGAGTGAAAAAGTGTGGAGTTGAAGTCATGGCAATATCCTAGTCCCTAGAACAGAACCGCAGGAGTATGCAGATGGCAAAATATATAGGTATGAAAAGATAAAAGATATATAGAAAAAAGTGCTACATTTAAATTATGTTTTTTCGTTTTTGTGTTTATTGCTACTAAAAGTAATTTAGTACGAAAAAATTATTTTTATTTGTAAATTTAGAGTAACCCACACAAATGTTATTTTCTCCGTTCCATTATACTTATAATTGTTAGTAGTCATATCTTTCCGCATAATACATCATAATCAGTTGTGGGTATTGCCGTAGGAGGTGCTAGAATATATTACATATTTTGAGACTTCAACCATGAGCTAAAGTTTTTGGTTGAGTTGGTTTCTTGACATGGAATCAGATGCAACGTGACAAGAGGTCACGGGTTAATTTTGAATCTCGACCACCTCTAATTTAAAGTGAAATATTCAGCGCTTACGCGCATCCATATTTCTAACCCAATGGGTTTTCATATGAAGGGGCGTGTTAAAGTATATATATATTCCGAAGTCTCAACCATCAACTTAAGCTTTTGTTTGAGTTGGATTCTTGATATGATATCAGAGCTAACATGATAAGAGGTCATTGGTTCGAATCATAATCACCCTTTATTTAGAGTGAAATATTCATCGTTTATGTACATCTACATTTTTAACCCAATGAATTCTAGTGTGAGAGCGTATATAGTTTTGAAAGGTAATATAAGTTTGGTGAAAACAGCGAAAGAAGAAAGGCATCAGAAATCCGGATCGGATAATTCATAGATAAACCGACGTGGACGAGAAGGAGTGATGTTAACCGTTCGTGTCTTCCTTCTTTGCTTCCATCTGTCTCAGCAGTTTGCCCCTTTCTCTGCTTTTTTTTTTCTGCCTTCTTTTGCTCCTACAAATTCTTCGCACTTTTGTCAACCTCACCTTCCTTTGTTTAATTCCTTTTGAGAGATTATTCTTAATATGTACGGTAAGTTTACTATTATTTTTAATTTAATTAATTTTAATGGGTTGGATTTGAAAAGAAACTAGCTCTTGTTTTATTATTGTCATTTCATTTGATTTGAACTACTTAAATTTGTAAGAACCTTTTAAGTAAGGTGGTAATTTAAGGATGAAATGACTTGGTATTTTAATTGAAAATTTTTCTTTGTTTGACTTGAAAATTTTATATACTCTTATTTTTTATAATGAAATTATTGTATTATACTAATTTAAAACAAAAATTTTAAGTGTAATGTATCAAATTGATAGAAATTATAGTTTTATTAAAAAAAGTAATTAAGTAATGTAGCAAGTTAAAAAAAATAAAATGTAATTAAGTACGTAATAAAATAATAATATTTAAAAAAAAAAGATTAGGAGAAAGGACAGGAAAAAAATGGGAAAATTGTTAGTTTACTTATAGGAACAACTTGTTAAAAATTTAAGTAAAGGAAAAAAGTTAACCATCAAAAAAGGTGATATTTGAAGTGAATATTCCAAAAAATAAGATATTTAATTGAAAAGGATAGGGTTCTACTGTTCTAATTATATTGAATAACAATAATAATTAATAACTATTATAATAAATTAGTAAAATGAAGAACTAAGGTAAGGACAATATGACATAAATCAGCCGATTTAACACAAAGAGTAGAGGTGTTAAGATACATGTGAACTCAATAATGATGATTAATGGTTACACTCTAATTTCTCAAGAAATCGCTACAGTTGTAAATAATATTAAAGAGTTGAAAATAATGAGAATATTGCTATAAAAAAATATAGAAAAGTTTTTTTTTAAGAAAATATAGAAAAGTTTTTTTTTAAAAAAAGACTAAAAATATATAAAAATCTCGAAAAAAAGAGTAGTTAGTTGATAATCACTTAAGTTAGTTACAAAATCAACGGCCTAGTCAAGGTTTATGACTTAAATAGTAATTAGATCACATGCAATCCTTGTAGAGACTAAAAGGACAATCTACATTTTTCAAACTTTTCAATTCTTGATTTTCTAAAATTTCAACCATTAAAAACCAAGAAACTTCAAAAATGTCATGGTAAGTTTACCTTTCTATTACGTTTGTTCTTTATTACGTTTCACTCCTTCACGCACACTTTTGTTTTTGAATCTATGATCCCATTATATTTTCCAAAATTCACAAAAATTAAAGTTATTCTCATTATTTATTTTAACCCAAAACTATTTATTAATAAATTTAAAACTAGAATTAGTATGTATATTTCTAAAATTTAATATTAATACTCGCTCTGTGTTATTTAAAACTTTTCATTTAATTTTTGCACGTTTGTCAAGCATTATTTTCATATTTAACAGTGATAATTGTGTAAAATTAAAAATTGTGAAAACTAGATATTAATAAACATTATATTAAGACGAATCAAATAAAATTTGATTTGACTATGTTTAAATACATAAATTAAGAATGAAATATAAATTGAGAATGATTGATGATAATAATTCAAAAGCAAATGAGATATTTAAAATAAAGGAATGGATTATTATTTAGTGTTGTAATCTAAAAAGTTATAGGTCTTACTTAAGAGGTCTCTTAATCAAGCATCCAGAAAATGTGAATTAGGTCCATAGTGGCTCCCATTTAATTTCCTTACGTCAACCTCTTGGGAAATTCACATTTCATTTTGACGGGAACGTACTCTATTTATCAACATCTGAAACTTAGACCCGTTTTAATTTGATCTTCGCATTTGTTTTATCATATTGTTTTTTTTTTGTCTATTATAGAATTTTTTATTTTAGAAAAAAAAAACTTTAAATTAAAATTTTAAAGTATATATTGAAAATAAAATATATTTATGTAAAATCTTGTTAAATTTATTTTAATGTAAAGTAAATAAACATATTTCTCGTAAACAAATTGACGTCTCGATGTCCAAATCATTTGACTTAAAACAATTAATAATATTATAAATTATTTATGACACATAGGATTGACAATCAAGTTGATCAATCTTTGAAATAAGTGTTCAATTTAGTGGCGAATTTAGGATAATTGATAGAGAGAGCACAACTTATTAATCGCTATAGAAATAGTTAAATGCAAAAATATATATATATACAAATCAATTATAAAAAATATCAAAAGCTGTGATATTAATAGATCTAGTGCCCTCATAAGCAGGTGTCGAAAGACAACTATGTTCACCTTTAATTCAGTCCATCATATACTAATGTCTCGGATTCGACCTTGATGTGTAGTTTGGTTACTTAACTTGTAAGTTGGGAAGTTTATAACTTTATACTAATTACTCGGTTTCATAATACTTACTACTGAGTGTGACATATTATATAGAAAAATATCATTAATAGTAAGTATTATAAAACGGAAGAAGTATGCGAAAAGAAATCAGTTAAAGAGGGTCAAATTAACGAGTAATAATCATGTAATTTTCCTATGTATATGATATAAAGAAGAAAAAGAAAGGTGAGAAGATCTCACTTTTTCCGATTGTTTAGCTGATTTTGTCTACAATTGATGGGATGTGTTTAGGCCTTGATACGATGGTCACCCAATTTTGTAAATGATTCTTAATGTCATATTTAGCCACCATTCATTTTGCCTTTTCTTTTGGATACACAAGAATTAAGAAAATTCACTCATCAAATATTTTAATACGTATTAGAAATTAAGTCAAGTCTTATTAGAAGATTTATTGTACAAAATATAAAAAAAATTGTAGATTCTAATGGTATTTTATTATAAATCATGAGAACATATTTAAAAAGCAAATTCAGTGAAACAAACTGTAATAGAAATAGAATAATTGTTTAATTTTTCAAGTAAAGTGATGACCAAGTTTTTCAAATAGGCAAGTCTCTCAAGCAGCCTACCTTTTTGTTTTTGATTTTTTTAACGAAGTTCATGGAACTTTTAAGATTAGTGATAGATTAACAATCCACCTTCATTAATTAAATATTCCTTTTATTTTTAGTCATTGAATTTGAATTCTATGTTCACGAAGGAACTTATAATTTCAACCACTAGTGATCATTAATCAACCAACAAATTGAATCTTATTCACCCATATATAGCCCTACTTTTAGAAACATAGAGAACCTAGTATTATGTAGCATCTTAAATTCCACAGCACACTAATTAATCAATAATTTCTAATTAATAACCGTAATTTGTAAATTACTGCGAAAATAAATAATATAATAAATAAAACTAAAAAGGTAAATTAAAATTACAAAATTCCTACCATATTATATCGTACCAAATAAAGGCGATTTGTTAACTTTATAAATCAGCGTTTTTTACTAAGACCTCCTCCGAATCAATTTATTTTAGATGATCATAACGAAATTAATAGTACACAATTCAATATTTTTTATCAATCAATGATACAAGAATAAATTGGGCTCCTAATAGCTTGTAGCATAGGGGAGTTATCACAATATTCCAAAAATGAGTACTAATAGTTATTTTATTTTATTTTTTTATTGTCATTTTAGACATATATCTTATTTTTCATTAAATAATAATAAGTCTGTTGGGATGAGTTATCCCACATCGATAAATTGAAAATGGTGTGCACGCTTTATAAGCTATTAGAGACCTTCTTCCCATTGCCATATGGTTTTGGGATGGTATATATCTTCTTGGCTTATGAAATGTGTGCACTTGTGTCCCCTGTTAATATGCTGGCATTTACAATAAGTCCAGCCTAATTTAACAAAGTCAAAGTAATATCATTTCACTTTAAACAAAGTTTTATCTTATAGAAAAGTGTTAAAAGATTAGATTTTTCTATATTACTTTTTTGTTCGAAAAACTACATGGTAATTTTAGTAGTATGGCCATAAAAATAAAATATTACTATAGCTTCCTTCTCGTATGTTTTTTCTCATATTTTACATTGTTTCTCTCATTTAAAATCTTGAAATTTAATTTTTTATTTTACTTGCACTTTAATTAATTGAAATTGTGTTATATATTAATGTCATTGTAATTTACTTTTTATTTGTAATCGATAGAAATTTACTTTATTTTATTTACTAGTCTTGTTTCAAGATGTCACGTGGCGTCATATAAGTGGGTAATTTATGTGATTAGTGAGATATCATAAGGAGGGGTAAGTGTGTATTATGGCACAAGTGGAAGAAATGAGGGATGCTCACAATTCAATCACAACCCTATCATGGCCAAATGGCCCAGACGGGCCTGTCGGTCCTACATCAAATATCAATGTTGGGGATAGGGCCCGCCCAGAAGAAAATTTAAGGTGAAGAGAAAAGGCGTGATCTTGAAGCGTTGTGTCTCAACTTGAAGAGAAAAAAATTGATGCTATGCAATAATCTAGAATGGTCCATTTGGAAATGGATACCCATGTCTTTTTCAACTTATATCTTTGTTGGGAAATTTTATTCTACGAAAAATTGTCATTATAATCTGGTCTTAACTGTTTTCTGTAAATAATCTCTACTATTAAATATTATAAAATAATTTTAGTATATTTTTTGCTAATGATACCTATTGTCTTATTTTAACCATCTACTACAAGTACCTACCACCAAAGAGGAGTATGGGAAGACCAAAAAAGAAGCATAAAGAGGAAGAAAGAAGCGAGTGTAACGGCTAATACGTAATTATAGTAGTCGGCTAAAATGTGACAAGGAGTAATATCAGCAAAAAGTATACAAAGCTTGGATTATTTCGAAATGATCAATAGTAGCGATTATTCACAATAGATGGACAATAGATGAAATTATTCAGAATAATTTTTTCATATTTCAATTACTAATAATTATAGTGCTAAATTTGTTAGTGGCGGAGAAAAAATTGAAAAATTTTTTGAAGGCCCTGTACAATTTTAAAAATTATGATATTTTTCTAAAAAATTTGTATCTTTAGACATTAAATATATACTATGTAATTTAATATTGAAACCCTTAATTTTTCAGAGCTCAGTACAATCGAACATATTGAACATGCTCAGAACCTCCCTTGAAATTTGTACTATAACTGTTAATTGGGGATTTGGACGGATAATATGGAAAATTAACATGATGAAAGAATAAGGACCAGAAGATTATGGTTCATAAACAACTCTATTTTCTACCCTGTGTAATATTTTTTTATTTATCATTATTATAAAACTAATCTAGCTACGGTAAATGATAATGTATCTATTTTCTATATATTTGAGTTGATATTTTTTGCTTTTAAGTATGGAGCTTGACAGGGTGCTTTTGGGTCATTTAAGATGTTTGACCACTTATAACTCCAAAAAAAAAAATCTTTATATATTAACGAATTCCTTATAGTCTATCAGTCAAATGTAACTCGGTTAGTATCATATTTTTCTATCATATTGTTAGAACTTATTAGCTTTGACAAATTTTTGAACTTATTAAGGTCAATGAATAACATTTCCTTAATTGGTCAAGCAAATAGCACGTTAAAGCATGCATTATTATTAATGTAGAAGTATAAATTGTACTTTAATTTGCATGACATTGCAAAAGCTAGAGTCCACTAAACCCTACGTCAAAGGATAGCTTTGTCTAGGGGAATTTACCAAATCACGGCATTATATTACGCCTCTCAAACCTAATTAAGTAGCTAGATCCAATTAAATGTGTATATGTACATAAGTACCAACAAAATTCATTTTCTTGCATGCAATTCAATATATGCAAGTACATACATTAAGCACCTTACTTAACGTCTAATTAATCTCACACTTAGCTTAAACTTTGTAACTCACAAATCATTCAATGTATAATGATCTATAACCGTATAGTAGTATATATATACAAGATTAGTTAAAGGCACGTGAAAGGTGCATCATACCACATATATATTGCATGCCCATGTAAATTACCAATCTCAAATATTAATTTGCATTACTTTTACTTTTGTTTAGCTTTTAATTTTAGACCTTAAAATTACGAAAAAATATAATATATAGGGCCCAAAAACTGTCGTATTGTTTTGCTCTACCTTGTATACATATACTTCTTTTGTTATGAAATTTTTAAAATATACTTCCTTCGTTTTAAATTACTTGCAACATAAGAAATATTGCCCGAATTATTTATTCAGCACCCTTAATTTGTAATTAGTTTTTGATCTATATGCAAAGATTATCAATAGAAAATTTTTATAATTTTTCATATATAGTATTAGAGATATTATAGATTGAATTAGTGCATTAAACTGTGCCAAAAATTAAACATTGCAAAAATTTTGAAACGAAGAAAGTAAAATATATAGTAATGTTGCACAAAATTTGAAAATTTAAAATTAGAGAAATACTACAATTATAATGGAACATAGAAATTAGACGTGTGATTGAATTAAATTCCATGTGAAAATGCTTTGTAATTGTACAACGTAGTAGTAAAAAAGGAATTAACTTGGTATACAAGTAAAATGAATGAAGTAAAATGAAGGTCGTTTATATGATATAGAGATTGGTGTGAGTCATATGTCAATTGGATGAAGAAGCTCTAAGTTCGATATCAATTTTGGTAAATAATGGGACAAGCAAATTAAGTTAATTAATCAATGGCTGTTCAAGACTTGAAGTGCAATTATAATATCGTGTACGTACCTCATATCTATACATTATATACTTCTTTTGCAATCAATCTTGTTTTAAGTAACTACTCAACATTTTGGATTTTTTATCTATAAACTTTCTAGAGTAGAAAATTCATTATTTTTTTATTAGAATTTTCATTCTATATCAATGTGTTTTTTATATTTATTATTTTCGTTGCTAAAAATTTTTTAAATACATTATATTCAACATTTTTGATAAACCGATAAAATTTTAAATAAAACATAAAGGCTAAATACAAAAATTTTTATATATATGTGCTTTTTTAGTATTTCATTAATTGTGGATTGTTTGCTTGTAATAAACCAAGTATATTCATGATCATCATATCCAGTATATTCCGTTTATAAAAACTATGGTCAAGGTTCGGAAAATAAGCCAACTATATTGTAGTATCTCAAAATAATTTCTACTAGTATAAGTACTCAAAGGTATTAATAGCAAAATGATCATATATAATCTAATTTATTAATGCTATTAAGGCTCTATTTGGTTCATTTGATTTTTTGCCAATTCCTCTGAATTTTGTTGATTGAAATTAATTTTTACTGATTAAAACTGATTTTTACTAATTAAAAACTAAATTTTACTAATCGAAATGGATTTCAGTTAATTGTAACCAAATTATAGTGATAAATATAATAACTGAATTGTACTGATTAAAACTAACTTTTACTATTTGTAAATGATTTTTACTAATTATAACTGTTTTATGCTAATTATAATTATTTTTTAATGATTGCAATAAATTTTTATTGATTACATATTTTTTTTAAGGTGAACTAAACAAACTCATTTGATTAAAATATTTTAACATTGTATATTGGATTAATTAATTACAAACATATATGAACAAGGTACCACTCTACTTCCTCCACTACTCAAGCATGCCTTTGATTCCACAAAATAGTTAGTTGAGATTTGTGAGGTGGCTTGCAACTGTTTACCAAGGAGAAATGCATGGGCAAATAAACACATTGCATACGCTCCACCATATATACTTGCATATATTTTTCTTCTAACATCACATTACTTATAACTCATACATTTATGGAAGATGCATAAAGCATAACCTTAAAACCTTACTCTCACAAGTAATCTTTTGTGTTAATGAATTAGCCTCATTTACTTTTAGCACGGAGATAAAGTATTTAGAAGTAATAAATAGATAATATAAAAGTAAAGTGGTGGAATTATATTTTAAAATAAAAATTAGACAAATTTATTGGAACTAAATGAAATAAAAAATAAGGCAAATTCACTATAAAAGAGGGTAATTACTTATTACAGCTACTCTTGTGAGAGACTGTCTTTCAGAGAGACGACTATAAAACATAAAACTCACATTCTTATTTCCTCTTTAAGTTGTATAAATTGAACTATTTAGTTCATATATGTAATACGTCTCTCGAAAAGACCATCTCACATAATAATTTATTTTATTATTTTTATAAATAGATGAGAATAGGTTTCAAGTAAACCTAAAAAGGTGGGACCAAAAAATTTGTTGGGAGGTTTGGAAGCAAATCATCTATTTGTTGCCCTTGTTTACGTGGCGTATTTTGATTGCATGAATGAGGTGAGTAATAGGGTTTTAAGTCATGAGAGCATGCCACATAGGATAATATTTTGTGTATTAATAAAGGAAGTTAAAAAAAAAGAAGGCTGAAATTGAATTGTGTTGTTTGAAAAGAAGACACGCAAAATAGGAAATAGGAAGAGTAATGTAATAATGCATTTTGAGGGATCCACCATGTTACCCCCTTAAGGGCCGCCTTATGAGATTGGAAAGGAATCATTTTGGCTTTTGAGGTATTTCACTTCAACTTGACTACTTTACTTATCTTGCTTCATTATTGAAGGCATTGCTTTTTTATTTGGGACAAATAAACAATTTTAGAGGTCTTATTTATTTATGTAATTCTTGTAAAATTAGACTTTTTATTATACTAAAATATAAATTTTTTTATATTTTAAGAAAAATAATTTAGGATAAAATGTATTGTAACATTAAATTCTAAAAATACTTTAAATATAAAAAATATTTGCAAATAAATTTCTTAAAAAATGTTGGTCAAAACTATAATTAAATAACGTCATTTAATATTTGAGGCCATTATTTCCAGGGACCTAGGCGGTCGGTTACCCCAATGGGCTTAGAACCGGCTGGTTTTTTGAAGTATTAATTGTTAGTATTTTTTAAAATGTTGTTGTATTTCAAATTTGAGTTGATGTAGACTGATATAAGAGTTAATACTTTATTATAATATTTTATAATTTAACTCAATTGATAAAATGACTAAAGTTTTGTATTTAAAATTAAATGATTAGTTATGAAGCATGATTCATGACAAAAATGTAACTATTGTCTATAGTTATAGGGTTGGATGAGATAACGTTTGCTTGATTGAAAATGCCGAGTTGTAAGAGATTACAAATTCTATGCTTTGATAATTTCTGTCTTTTTTATTTTAAGCGATTTGATTTTTAAATTAACATAGTTTTAGTAATATTAATTAAACAAAATAGTCCATTAAATTGTTTGTTACAATATTTTTTTAAGTCATTGCTTGTGCAAAGTGGCATTTTTGTCTTTTTACATAATATCTTCCTCGATGGACTTCAAAAAATCTACAAATGAAAGCATAATTTTTACATGGCATAATTAGTGATATTTGTTAAATTCATGTTTTCATATTAAAAATAAATTTCTAAGAAAGTAGCTTTTTGAACTAAAAAATATTATAAATAAATATAAAAAATACAGTTTACCGTCATTTTAAAACTTAGACATGATAACACAAAAGCATGAGTTTAAAAACAGCTCAAACAGAGCACAAAAAAATCGAATGAAAGACCTTCTTATGAAAAATGAAATTTATTCTTCAAATAAGACGACAAGACTCAATTATCATAGATCATGCAAGTAATTAACTAAACCTTATTAATGTTGTTACCATCAGAATGATATGATCTATTACATGAAAATTTATATTAATTACAATTCATTTTTATTATCGCTGTTTGGTAACAACAACCAAATGGACCGTAAAAGTAAAATCTCAAACGCCAAAGAATATTGTATGTATATATTCACAAATGATGCATGTAATTAATTAAACCTTAATAGTGGTGTTACTATGGGAATAATATTATCTATTTTATGATAAAATACATTCTAATTAATTATTATTAGTACTATCAAACGAACCCTAAAAGTAAAAGCTCAAAGGTTAAAGAACATTAGAGATGAGGATGAGAAGCAATAATGAACCTCACAAGAGTCCTTTAGCGTAATCAATCTTTCTTATTCATTACTTATTACTCCTATTTCCTACTTAGTACTCACTGAACAGAATCCAACTTCAAGGTTTTTTTTTTATTTCAATTATTAAGATATTCTACAATAATTAATTTTAAAAATAATTTAATAAATAAATTTAGAATATTTATTAGATTTGATATTAGGGAATTTCAGGAGGGGACAATCAGAGGATGTTGCTTGACGCATTTGCGTTAAACTTTCCTCGTTAAACGAGTACTCATATTTATCTATAATTATTAAGCTTAAGCATGTGATTGATTGAGTAGGGCATAAGCTAATTTACCCCTTCTTGTTCTATTATAGGTTATTTTTTATTTTTTATATTTAGTCTATACGATTCATTTGGTAGTTGATATTAAATGGTGAAAATGATAATGAATTTTAGTGGAATATCTGGTGACAAGGTTAATGCCCCGTTCTGTTTCAACAATCTTATTTTCTACAAAGTTATTTCCTATGCATTACCATTTGAAAATATGAAATTAAATGGTAATGGAAAATTATGAAAAAATTTTATTATCAAAGTTTCATTACCATGAGACATGATACATATCATGAAAAATCACACTACAAATCATTTTCATTAATTACCACTATTTAGTATCGATAACCAAATAATCCGTAATTTTTTATAAATTGTTCATGCTCATATCTAAGTTATGTACATGATTAATTACTCCTACTTAATATATTATTAGAGCATATATTAATTAGCGTTTAATCTACTTATTACACTACTAATCACTTTATACATATATATAATCCATGCATACGTTCACTTGTCATCAATATATGACATATATCCATGTGACTATTCCATTATGTAACCATGCATGTGAATGGGAGAGATGGGTAGCAACCTAGCAAGTTTGACTAGGAAATATCTTTGAACAACATCAATGCATTATTTATGTAACATTCGTTTTTTATAAAAAATAATAATAATAAATAAATAAAATAGTAATAATAAATCTATAAAAACAAATTTCAGAAATAAAAAAAAAAAAATAAATAAAAAATAACTCCCCATTAACAAATAACTTCTCACTTCTCCCTCTAAATCTTATAACTAACCTCATTTACCCACTATAAGTTAAACCAATTACCCTTAATTCATTCACATCATTATTCACACTTTTTTTTCTCCTATAAATTACTTCCTCCATCTTCCAATTGCTTAAAATTTAATCAAGAAAAGACAAGATTTTGATATTAAAGGTATGAATTTGATCTATTTGTTAGAAATTTTTTTATTCAAAACCCAAAAAAATTTATACTATTAATTGAAAAACATCCCTCTTTTATTTGAAAAATGGAAAAAAAAAAGTAATTCTGATCTTAGTTTTCCGGCAATAAAGCAGTCACCGGGATACCACCGGCGTGTGACGGCGACCACCGCCGGCCGGCACCTTCTTCCTTCTCCCTCTTTCTCTCTCTCTCTCTCTCCCTTTCTCCTCCTCTCTCTTCTTTCCCCTCTTTCTTTTCGTGGGTATTGGTAATCAGTACCGTAAATTTTCTAAGTTTTCTAAAGCACCTTTATATATATATATATATATATATATATATATATATATATATATATATATATATATATATATATATATATATATATATATATATTATAATTCTTTTATTATTTAAACATTGTCCTTTTCTTTTAAAACTATTACTACTAATCTCTAAAATTTTAACTACATTTTAAAATTTATCATTTTAAATAAATTATAAAATATAAATCAAGAGTCTTTTAATTTATTTATTTCGATTGGGTTGATCGGGGTATTAATTTGAGATAAATTATTTCATCGTGTAGATAGCGCATTCGTAGATAAAGATATTAGAAGCGTACGTTTGTCTAGGATCGCGTGACAAGGTAATTCTCAATGTCCATCTAACTAGGACTATCCCATTAATATTATGTGCTAAGTGATAATTAATGTGTTTAAATAAAATGCATGATTTTATATGACATTATTTTGTATGATATTATGTTTTATATATTCTCAAATTATATCTACTATTATTTTTGTCAAACTTGAATTTATAATTACTATTTTGATAAAATTTATATTATTATTTTGATAACGAAATTAGATACGGTTTAATTTGAAAGAGAAATTCTTATAATATTATTATTTTGATGAAAAGTTATATTATTATTTTAATAATGATTTTAAATACGATTGAATTTGGGAGAAAAATATTATGATATTAATCTTGCAATTGAATATTCTTGAGATATATTTTTCTTGGGAAAACCTATGATCATAAAATAAAATGTATAATGTATGTTTGATCATATGTTTGTGTGCACGCGACTAATTATTAAAATATATTAAATCATGTAAAATGTAACACGAGGGAAATGAAACTCTTATATTTGTTGTGATCCAAGTATAAGGGTGATGAACAAGTCGTCCTGTTTGGTTAGTATAGCTGCCGAAAGGTATTATTATTTCTGATACTTGATACGATGTTTGGCCTTCCTTCTATTTGTTGTGATCCAAGTAGAAGGGGTGTGCACACTAGGGTTCCCTGAGACTACTCTGCTGGTCTTGAATTATTTGGGGTGACGACCTCTTAATGAAGTAGGTATAGAGGTAAAGCCTCAGCCTAATGGCGTTCTCATTCCCTCAAATTAAAAATTGATTATGTGTTTGTCATTATTAAGTATCAAATTAATAAATTGGTTTATGTGATATTATATATATTGTTTTTAGAGTAATTTGCAAAGAAACACCTTATAAAATCAGTTTTTTATAAAAAAACAACTTTTTTAATTTTTTTTTGTAAAAAAAACCTTTTAAGAGAATTTTTATTAAAAAAAAACACCTTAAATCAGTTTCCGGTGACTTTTGTCAACTTTCAGGCGTTGACTATGCCATTTGTCAACTTTCAGGCGTTGACTTTTGAGCTCAAATGGCATAGTCAATGCCTAAAAGTTGACAAAAGTCATCGGAAACTGATTTAAGGTTTTTTTTACAAAAAAAAAAAAACTGGTTTTATAAGGTGTTTCTTTGCAAATTTTCCTTGTTTTTATAAATTGTTTTTTTGAAACTCAGCTATATATTATTTTCTAAAATTAATTTCAATTTGATTATATTTTATTTTCTTAAATCATTTTCAAACTTAATCGTTTTATGGGATGAAGTTGGAATTACTCAGTTTCTTGATTTTGGGAGTTTTTCTCTTGTTTTTCTTGCATTCTTATGTTGCAAGTTACTGATTGCGTGGGAATCATGGAGTGAGGATCACCTAGAAACATAGCTTTTATTAGAGTCGTATTTCAGTTTAAATTTTACCTTAAGTTGTTTAAATTTTATATGGACATAGATTGTGTTTCAGTCTATTCTTATATTGTAAGACCCTTTGTTGGATTTAAAGTTATTAAGTTATTTCCTTAGTCGTTAAGCCTTACATTTATTTTATTAGAAATAGATGTGGCGGTAACACTCCCATGAGTAGGTTTTGGCTCATGTTTTTCATTAAAGGTGTTTTCAAAAGTTCGACCTATTTTAAGAGTGTTATAATTTATCTCTATAGATTAATATTACTTGTATAAGTCACTCTTCAATAAAAAAAAATTCACTATTGCTTTGTTTCCCTTTTTAATTAGTATGATATGATGTGAACACTATTTATGATTGGAATTAGTTGTTACATTTGAATAGAAATGGTGAAGTATTTATCAATCGATATTGATTTACTTGTATAAGATCAGCTAACAATTAATTTCACCAAACTTCTCCATTAACAATTAACTTAAAAAACTCGCTTATAAATCAATACATTTAGTTGGTCAAATTAGCCAATAGCTAATAATTTCGACAAACAACCAATTGTCACAAAACTCTATTAAAATATTAAAAGACTTAAAAGGCTAATATAATAATGTAAAATTTCCTTGATTTGTTTTAAATAATATTGAAATCATGCATTATCTTTTCAAGATAAAATTGGACAAAAAAATGAAGAGTTTAAAATTCATGTTGTTTTATTTTAAAAAGTGAGTTGTCTAAAATTTATTAAAATTATAACTTTTTCATTAAATTATAACACAAGTTTTTAGATATTCATTGTATGAAGCCTATTTAGATGGCTAATAGATTGGTCTTGAAAGATTAGGGTTTTTGTATGGTAGTGATGATTGTTACTTGTACAAGTACCTCTTCAATAAATGTCTCATTTCTTTAATTTATGGTCTTCTATCAAAATAAAATAAAATAATATAATATGGTCTAACTATATTAATGCTTGATTTTACTCAAGAAACTTTGATTTTTATTATTGTATGATAATAAGTGGAAATTGACACTTATTAGCTTTGCTTGTTTTTCTTTTTTTTTTTTTTATTTAATTAGGAAAATGTACATATTTGTTTTTGGTGGTGGGCATAATTTATCTTAGTTTTTGTTTCATTGAAAAATAACATTTGGACGACTAATAATATATTGTAGTGGAATATACAGAAAGATAAGATTCGTGATGTGTAGTGAGTGAACATTAATGTTTCGTGTTGCTTAACGAAACCCATCCCGGGTATGCCCTTCAATTATTGCTTACGGTGGTGATAATTTCTCCAAAAATACCCTCCTTTCTTCTTTAAATATGAAGATATATGAAGATATATGAAGAGTGAGCTGAGGTAACACTTCTTAGAAGATATATTTCTTTTTTATACTGATGTAAATACAAGATTGAAGTCTTCCCCTAATTTGTATTTGTACTTGTCTTTTATTTCATGTAATGGAAAATTTTCATTTTTCCAAAAAAATTCTCCGAAAATAATATCTATAATTATTAAAAAATAATATTATTAACACTACAAAAATTTGTTGATTATTATTGTGATCTTTAGTTCTAGAGAATGATCACAGATATATAATAGTGAGCTCATTTAGGTTAGTAATTATTATTATATGATATATTTAAACAATAATAATAATAATAATAATAATAATAATAATAATAATAATAATAATAATTATTATTATTATTATTATTATTATTATTATTATTATTATGATATTTACAGCCCTTAGAGTTGTACATAAAAATTAACAAATTTTATCTATTATTAGTAATTTTAACTTTTTAAGAGAATCTAATTTAGAAATTAGAAAAAAATTAATATTTTATATTATTTATTTTTACTTTCCAAGAAAGAATAAATGCTAAAGTAATAAAGTATAATTGAATTTTTATATTTTCAAAGCAAAAATTATATTAAATAACATAAATAAAATACAAGATTCTATCTTATATACAGCTCTTAAGACTCTATATATTATTTTCCTTTTTATTATATTTATGGATTGTAATTATACTAATTGATTATATTTATTGAAATATTCAATGATTCATACTCATTTAAAGTAGTATATTTTTAGAGTAAAGTAATAAAACTAATTCTTCAATTAGCTCTATGATTCATACTATCTTGGTTGGCCCCATTGTAGAACTTTTATTTTAATAGTTTGACATACTTTCCGCATATTTATTTTCTCAAATTAAGTCCTTTACGCTTTTTATGTACTTAAAGAATTATATTTATTGTTATAATTTTTAATGTTATTTTATTATTAAAAGTATAACAATATGTTCTGAGAATTGAACTTATCGTTTTTCAAATGAATACTCGATATAACCTTTAACAATGAAGCTTTTTAATTATTTTGAGTTGTTTTCAAAATTCAAATAAATTACATCTAGTATTAATTATTACAGACGCATATGCTGATATTTATCACATTGTCAAATAAATTAAGCATGATACTTGATATCTTGAGATTACTTTATTTTCATAAAATTATGAAAAAAAAAACTCCATCCCTCAATTCTTTTTTGATATTTGTATTTATCTTTTGTATATATAGTTTCAAAACAATAATTGATCCTCAATATTTTTAAATACACATTTTAAAATATAAATTTGACAGTAGTTTATTTTATCTTCAATGTATATCTTAAAAATCATAATCAAATTAAGTCGAATTTTATCGCAGTTAGAAAGTAAGTTTCACTTTTTCAAAACAATAACCCTCCCTCTTCCAACAGCTTATCTTGCGCGCAATTGAAAATTTTCAATTATAATCAATTAGAATTATTAGAATCAAATGAACATTTTGAAACGGATATTTTAAAATCAAAATTTTCAATTTGTAGAGTGGATATTTTAAACTGGAAGAAGATTTTTAAATAAAAGAAGTATAATTGGTATAGTTAAATGAGATTAATTATAACATTTTTCTTGCTCACGGCCCCATATAACAACCTAGCTATTCCAACTCGCATCTCAATAGCTTGATGAGAATAAAGCATACTTGTGGGTTGGACAATAATGAAAGGATATTATTACCCTTTTACTTTTTGATATTTAAATTTACATTTATCAACATAAGTTTTTAGTAAAGTTGGTTTCTGAAATTTTTAGTTGAGCTGGTTCCATAATGTAGTATCAGAGCAAAAATGATAAGAGATTACGAGTTCAAATGTACCAGGTGTGAGAGTTTGTGCTAAATTCATACTTCTAACCCAAAGGGTTCTCACTTAAATGGGCGTATTAGAGTATAACATTATATTATGAGACCTCAGCCATTAACTTAAGCTTTTAAAGTTGGTTTCTTAACATAGGACAATATATATGATCTCTTCCAAGTTATTATCAATTTACTTTTATTATATTTTTAGCTTAATTAGTTTTACTCATCACTTGCTCGTTTACACTTTTTCACAAAGAAATGGATATTATTATTTTCATTAGTTAAATTTCGAATTAGAGTTGTCATTTTCGCCACCTATAAAAATAATTTAGATTTTGAGGATAAAATAGGCAACATGCATGAGAACCAAATTGAAGATTTGCGCGCAACATACTTGTAGAAATGATAATCATCGATTATGACTATAACTATGTATTTCAATTATAACAATGTAGACTTTTAATCTCAAAAAATTAAAATCACATCATATTGATATTAATTTTATCCAATCAATCTAATTAATATTTTTATCAGTTTCTTCTATTATAGATAACCTTATTTCTTAATATAGTATTTTGTAAGTCAATGGATTCACCTACTATTTTGACTGAATTGTACTTATCTAAGGTGTTTGCTAAAAATAGTATCAAATTGCATGTTTAGCCGTTCAACGGTAGATTAAAGTTGTTGGTGGAATGTTTATCCATTCATAATACATTTTTTTAAAAGGAAAATTTCCACCATCATTTGTTCTTGTGGATAATATAAAACGTTACCACCAACTTGGGTAAATTGTAATTGATTGCATCAAAAAAATATAGTCAAAAAAGTTATATATATATATATATATATATATATATATATATATATATATATATATATATATATATATATATATATATATATATATATATATATATATATATATATATATATATATATATTTATATAATCTCTTCCAATAACGGCTACTAATAATACATTATTCATGCAATTCCAAATGCTTTCGACATGCATTAATAATACCTTTATATATACTCGATCATTTTATCCCGAGAAATTGAGGGTTTGCCCAATGTCTTCATAGACTAGATTGTGATATTTGCAAACTAGTTTAGAATATTTAGTTATGAACATACTTTTTTAACCTTAGTATCTAGGCGTTTTTATTGAGTCAGGAGACTTTTTGGCCGCATCATTTTTTTAGGCGTTTTTATTTAGTTAGGAGACTTTTTAGCCGCATCATTCTTTATAGATATGGGTTGTTGTCTTTCATCCCTCCACAAAGCTTGATTATAGTTTTTATGAGCGGGATATATTAGGTATAATGATGATATGTCTTCTCTTATTATGTGTGCCTTGCTACTAATCTAATTTTGTCTTGGTTTTATTTTCATTTCCAGGTTCTCTTCAGCCGATAGTCTTGCTAGCCGTTTTCTCGCGATCAACTATAATAAGAGTATTTGATTCTCGTATTCAATCTCTTTTCGAACTCTAATTATAGTTTCTATAAATGAATAACAAAGAATTCATCAAAAATGACTTAAGAATGACTTATTTTTTTTTATCTATCCTTCCATTTAAAGAAATTACATGTACAGAGTTTTAATCATTATTGTGTCTTGTAATGACATAAAGGATTATAATGTACTTTAATTTTGATTTCAGTTGATTTCTTGCATTAAGGATCCTTAATAACAAAAATATGTAGAATAAACATGGCTAAAAAACATAGATTAAAATATATAAAGGGTGGCTTCCACTATTAAGTTTCCATTTTATTTTTAATATTATTCATCCATCAATTATAAATAAAATTTATAAGTTAATACATAACTAAATGAAATTTTATTTGAATTTTTTATAATACGTAATTAAAGATGTTAAATGTTGAATTAGTATATTAAAGAGAGCGCAAAAATCACTTAGTATATAGGAAGAAATGGAGTATTCAGAAAGCGGCAAGGTTATAAATTTGTTTTCTTGGATAACAACTAAACATAACAAAGATGAATTAAAATTAAATAGAGTTTTAATTAAAAGAAATTGAATTTATTAATATTATTAGATGTTTTAAGTTGGTAGCGCTAAGGATTATGCATAAGAAGTTTAAAAGGAAATATAACATGCCAAATTCTAATTTCAACAAGATGGATCATATCAGAACTTGAATTTGACTAATTTGTTCTATCTTAGATTTCGATTTATCTATTATCGTAATTTATCTAAATTTGAAAGATTTTATTAAATCAATAATATTTTCTAAATTCATCATCCTTCAAATAAATAAAATATGTGTGATACGAATATATGATATTGTTATTCTTATTCATGGTCTCTTACAAGTTAGACAAATTTTATTTGAATTATAAGTTAGAATAACAATTTCGCCTTTTATTTTACTTTTCAATGGAAAAACTATAAATTAGGAAATTTTTTTGCATCCTTATTTTCGACGTAAAACTCAAGTTTCTTTTAAGAAAATAGACACATTAAAAAGTTTAAAAATAAGAGTGATGCAAAAGTATGTGGGAACTATAGAGGGATCAAACTTCTAAGTCACACATAGTTTCCACTATGAAACTGTGGAAAAGAGTGATTGAGAAAAGAATTAGATGAGAGACGGTAATTAGAGAGCGAAAGAAGGATTTGCATATGGTGTTCATTGACCTGGATAAAGCGTACGATAGCATACCACGAAGCATCGTTTGGGATAACCTCAAGAATAGAGGTATTTCACGAAGGTACATTAAGGTAATACAGGACATGTATGTCAGTGTGTCGGTTAACATATATACACCGATAGGTATGATAGAGTCTTTACCAATTAAAGTGGGACAGCATCAGGAATCAGCACTAAGTCATTTCATTTTTACGGTCATTATGGAGGAAATCTCTAAATCCATCTGGGAGACTGTACCATGGTGTATGCTTTTTGCTAATGATATAGTTTTGGTCGCAGAAACCAAGGAGGAGGCTAATAGTAAATCGAAAGAGTGGAGGAAAGTCTTGGAGGGTAGGGGGTTGCGCATAAGCCGTACGAAGACAGAATACTTGCGATGCAATTTCAGTGGGACACAATCGATAGGGGAGCTAGAGGTGACCATAGGGGGAGAAGTATTTACGTACGTCCAAGTTCAAATATTTGGGATCGGTGATTCAGAGTAATGGGAGAGATTGATGGTGACGTTACTAATCAGATACAAGTGGGTTGGCTTAAGTGGCGAGCAGCAACCGGGGTGCGTTGTGATAAAAAGTTTCTGATGAGATTAAAAGGTAAATTTCACCGCATTGCAATCAGACCGGCGTTGTTGTATAGGACAGAATGTTAGCCCGTAAAAAAGGTTTTCTAACAGAAGATGGAAGTAGCAGAAATGCGTATGCTGAGGTAAATGTGTGGTAATACTATGATGGATAGGATAAGAAATCAGGAGTTCGGGGAGAAGTTAGGGGTTGCACCTCTCTCCGCAAAGATGTGGAAGAACAGGTTGAGATGGTTTCGGCATGTGCAGAAAAAGACCCATGACGCCCCGGTAAGAAGGATCGAATGCATTATAGTGGAGGGCAAAAGAAGTCGAAGAAGACCTAGGAGAACATGGGAGGAGCATATTAGAAGTGACTTGCATGAACTTCACCTGTCCAAGGACTTGACCAGGGATAGGGCAGTTGGCGACGCCTTATCCACGTCTTAGATTAGTAAACCCATCCCTTTGACCCATCGTTTGTTATTGTTCGTTGCCTTTGATTATTGCTCTTTATCTCTTTCTTTACTTTTATCTTTATTTTTAGTTATTTGTACGTATTCTATTTATTTTATTTGTAAGTTGCACGTTTCTCTATCTTTGAAGACCTTTTTCGAGCCGAAGGATTCTTTGACCGCACTCTCCTCTATAGATATGAGTTGTTGTCTTTCTTCTCTTCCCAGACCCCGACCATAATTTTCTATGAACGGAATACACTGGATATGATGATTAAAATCCGTTTTTTTAAAAAAATCATTTTGAAGAAACTAAATAAGACAAATAAAAAAATACAAAATCAACCACGACTTTAATGCTTTTTACGTGAACTATTAATTATATACACATTCATATAAATTATAAAGAATGTATAATTAATGAAAAGCACTCGGAGATAAGTAACGTAAGACGCCAAAAATTCTTAGGCCACAATCCACTGATCAAAGTGACTAATAATACCAAATTAATTATTATAAGTAATTAATTAAGTTAAACATTAATTAAGTGAAGAATTAATTGGGATTTGAGAGAATTTAGCGTAACGAACCATAAATGAGTTTAAGAAGAGAGAATTAAGGGGATGCTACTTTACGCATTTGTTGTATGCTTCTTTATTTTATTATTTTTTTTTTTGAAAGGAGTATGCTTCTTTCATTTTATCCTCTAATCTTATTTTGTTTTTCCTAAAATTGGTACACTAAAGAGCTTTGCTAAATTCATCCAATAAAATTGTCTTTTAGAATTTTACAAAACATTGAATATATTTGTTCGAATTCTATTATTCATATGTTTGGCTATATGTATAATTAGTGATAATGAGAAGGATTTATAATGTGAATTTTCATATTATGTATTATGTCATTCCTAAGTAATGAAAATTTAATTATAAAGATATTTTTTTTGTTCGCAAATTTTCATTACCATATTCTTAAATGGTAACGCACTGAAATTAATTTCGTGAAGAAATAAAATTGTTGAAGAAAAATAAACATAAGCATTAAACATGTGAAGAGATATTATAACTAATATTAAACTAACTTTTTATCATCATTTTTACCCTTTAATACTGATTTTTAAATTAACTTTTGAAACTTTAAAATCACTTAAAGTGATCAATGGGTAGATAAAAAAAAAAGGCATAAGTGTGAACCAAGAAAAATATTTGACAGTCCAAAAAAATATAGTAATTCAAGCTTACGCAGCTTCTAATTAGAGCAAGAAGGCAGATTATGCCTTTATTATTACCAGCACAAGATTGCTTTTTGCCTACCAGTCTTGAAATACAGAGCTTAAATTAACCTTTATGTGCATGGTAAGATAATTAAGTTGTACAATAATTTTATAATCAACTATGATTACTCAAACACTAATATTTTCGAATAGCAAATTATTCATATTTATCATCAAATCACTTGTAACTAATTGTAACATGTTATGTGCTAAAATGTAATTATCTGCTGCATATATAATATGCTAGGTGTTATATTATAATATAATGTTTATCAATTATATGTATAAAAAACAAAAAAAATAGTAGATTTGATCTCATACCCAATATAATCACTGCCTTATTTTTACCGATGTTACTTTGATTACGTTTAAGCAAAATCATTGTGTAAATTTTTAACCAAGTCAATCTTTCACCAACTACATAGGTTTTGTTGGTTGCAATAATTTACTACTGGTATTTACATGTAATTTGTAAATATGCCCTGTTAAAAAATTTACTGTGAATTGGTCTTCTCTCAACTGAAGTAAGTACTATTTATTTCATATAGGTTTTGGTAGGGTTATTTTAAAATAAACTCGAAGATTCGATATTTATCAAATCTGATTGAACCTATTTTGACCTAACTTTTAAAATGGATATAGTTTTACGTAAACAAAAAATACTAAATTAACTCGAAATCAACCTGATGACTCGAATAAAATTCTCTAATCCTAATTTGATTCTCACGTAATTCCCTTCCCTTTAGTCTATCATGTAATAATAAAAAACATATATGTAAACCAATTTCTTTCTATTTGTGGAAAGAATGATTAAAAGATACTACATCTAAGTAATTTCACTTGCGAGAAACATCCTCCAATATTCATTTGGTATAATGTCAACACATCGACCTGCAGCTGCCATTGGAATTTTCAATTATAATGGTCAAAGTATGATGATAAAGACTGTAAAATAAATTATTAATTTCAAAATTTCAATTCAGTTAAAAGTTTAAAGTGATAATTAAAACTTTAATATATATTCTAAAAATCAAAATGCCAGATATGATTTCATCATCAATCAATCTTGTTTGACATATCTTATTTTATTAATTTTTATTGAACATTTAAAAATATGTTTAAGTTAAATTTCATTTGATATATCTCATTTAGTATTATTATTACATCAAATTTGTTACTCCCCAAAAAATCAATTTGCAAAAAAATCAATTACTCTTATTCCAAATAAAATATATATACTTATTTGTCTTAACCATTTTACAGCATTTGAGATAAAAATTAACACTAATATTGAAATTCAAACTGTTACTAAATGACACGGACAAAGTATAATGTATTCAAAAAAACATAAGGAATAGTTGATGGTTGAAGAATATTAGCTAAAATCCATAGGCAAAGCTTATTTTAAATTTGACTAACGACACTAGGCATGCCATGGCATGATCTTTATATATTCTATCGTATTCATATTTTAAAGCCTAAAGGCCGACACCCAATTCAGGGTGCTAAGATACATGTACATTGTTACATTTGACTCAATAATATTCTATAGTTTTCCATGTTATATTAAGTCATCTTTGAGGGCTCCTTCTCATCCAATTTTCCCCCACTAATTGTTTGAGATCTCCTTTACAATTATCTATGATTAACATGTACATATATACTTAATTTCCAAAATATATATTACCCTAATTTTTAAGTATTTGATTTTGATAACTGAAATTAAAAATTTTCGAATGAAATAGACTCATTACTCGTCGAACATAAAAAATATTAGCCAACAATGTAGTTGATATAATTGTTTGCCAACAATTATAAATAAGGTTAAAATACATAATAGTTTTTATTCTTTTTTCGTTTTATTTTTTTATAAAATTGAAGACGTAAAATAAATAATTTAATTAAAGCAATGTTAGTATAAGCTAATCCTTAAACAAAATTGTTATAACTATCACTTTGTGCAAAGTGTAGTCCAACGTGCCCAAACCACCTTTGTTGGCAAATATGTCATTGCATTTGTCTAAGTTATATTTCCATATATTGTCCCCTTCCATTTGTATTTTTTTTATTGATGTGGTCTAATTATAAATTTTTAGTTCGTAACAAAAATTATCAGCAAATTGTAGAAATAAGTGGAAGAGATTAATTAATTTGTAAATAAAATTAAAATAAAAAAATTGAACCATTACCTAAAGAAAAAATTTCACAAAGGGAGTGAAACAACCCTAAATGAAATATTAAATACAAATAAAATTCGATATAATATGCACTGTCAATATATTAAAACTTAATTATTTTAAAGTTGCTTCATTACATTGTCTACATTTGGGTGTTTATATGATGAGAAATGTTTTACCAATTAAGATGTAATTAATTAATAATGTAACTTAAGGACATTAACTATAAATAAGTCGGAGATGACGGGAAGCAAGCAAGTAGCCGACCAAAAACATCGGCATGCTAAGATTTGTTATGTAGAGATTAGAGTGGGATTAGGTAATTTTATGTCAAGTAAAGAGTGTTGTTGCATCATTACATAATTAATTATAATATTTGTATTAATCTATTGGCCGGTGTCTAACTTAATTAAAAGATTTGTATTCATTTATTGGCCGGCATCTAACCTTAATTTTACGCATATTAAAATTGTCATCATTATTTAGGAAAATGGTAAATTTTTTATTTAAAAAATCCAATAAATGTTTTATTAATCAAGGGAAATGTCACTGTGAAAAAAATAAAAATTAGTTATAAGTTGGATTATAGTTTTTTAGGTGATGAGTTTATTTAAGTAAGATTTATAACTTTAAAACAATAAATATTAGATTTAGTTCTAAATCTAATTTAAATAAATATATTTAATAAATAACTTTTAAGTCACAGCTAAGAATATATTTAGTGAATAACTTTTAAGTCAAAGTCAACAAAACACTAGATTATACAGTTATCATGAGTAGTTTTTTAATGGTTTTAGCCTTTTGCACCAATTACTATTTCTGTAACATATAATTAAACATCTTACAAGCACCAACTAACTTTATCAAATATTTTTATAATCGATAATTTATACAGCTGACTTAACAACTAGCACATCAACCAATACTTGAAGCTGAATAATCAGCCAATAATTATTTTTCAAATATACCTTCAACTATAGTAGAAGTATGAGATATAATTAGGAAAAAGAGATAAAAAAAAAGTCATTCTACTTTAGAAAAAACACTTATCCATAATGCACATTGGCAATGTCAACGGTGAATTTTTACGGTAAAAGATCAAAAATCATAATCATGATTTTATCATCCATTTTAAAGTCTTCAACTTTATAATGAGTCTGAATATGAATGCAGGCACAGGCAGTACTCACAATTCTCAAGTCTCTTTCATACCACGCCAAAGCCATATCCCTCTCACGTTTTAAAGATTTCCTTAAATGATGTGACCATGCTAGCCATTGTAATTTTCTAAATGATACCCCTCCGCAGCGGGTTGTTCATTAGCGGGCTGGAAAGCCCATACCGGTTAGTCGGGTACTTTATGTAACGACCCGTGTTCTTTAAAAAAGTTCTCATTTGTTCATCGTTGTTCACATAAAAATTCTTTTAATTTATATCAAAAATTTGGATAAAATAACCTTATTTATCTTCTTTTTAATGTTTTAATAATGTTTATAATCCTCATATATCTTTCACTAATTTTATTTTAATATTTTATATTCCTTATGATTCCCACTAACTTTATAAACATATTTTTTTATTGGTTATGGTCTCATTTTTTCACTAACTTCCTTTTGAAGTAATATTTTGAGAGTTTATGATTCTCACTTTTCCTCCATCAAATTTATTATTCAATAAAATAATAATTTCACTATCTAAAACGTTCAATTTTTTCTGACTCCTGCGAATATTCATTATGGAAACTTATTATTCAATAAAACACTAAATGTACCCACGCTAAAAGTGGCTTATATAAGAGTTTTAATTGAGATGACCTATTGTTAAGTTTCTTCTTTAAGCAGGGTCGATCATGAGATTTGAGAGGTCTAAGGCAAAGTATTAATTATGGACCCCTAAATATTAAATATACTATTAAATATTAAGCATTAAAGTGTCGTTTTCTAATTTTTTGGATGGATCCGGGGCACAAGTCTCTTTTGGCCCTTAATAGGGCCAACCTTGTCTTTAAGCATGTGTAATTATAAATGTTATATTTGATTTGTCATAACACGTAATAGTTTTTGATTCAAAATTGTTTAAAATGTGCTCCAAACAATTCAACAGATTTTGATCACACATATTCAATTGTACATCTCAAATTTAAAAGTGACATTAGAAAAAAAAATCTTAAATAAGATTGATAATCTCACAAAAAGAAGGATAACACCAATAGTATTAATATACTTGATCATTTCAATAGTCGACCTTACTTTAAACAATGCATGGAAACTCATCTTGTAGGTGATCAACTCTTGCTCTAAAACATGTGCAAGTGAAATGGAAATTTTTTATTTCATAGGAATATAGTTGATTAAAATGAAGCGCACAAATTTTAAAAGAGAAATTTTACGTGGTAATTATGAGGTTTGGGGTTTTTCACGTGGTAACTAAAACTTTTTAAAAATTTACGCATAACCTTGAGGTTTGCCATAATGTACCACCGTGACCTTTTTAAACCAAAAACGTTAGAAAACGTTAAACTCGAAGCATGAACGCTGCTGAACCCCTTTTTATTCGACTGTCCATTACAAAATTCATAAACTTTCAAAATTTTCCCCCAAATTATATACCCTAATTCTACCTTCATTCATCCACTTTACATTCTTTTCCCCAATTCAAACCCTACTTTTTTTTCAATTCTTCATCTACTATAAAACTAAGATTCCATTGTGCTACCAACAGAACAAATTTTTTCAATATTTTCCTCAGAATCATAAACCTTAACCCTACCTTCTTTCATCCAATTTTCGATAAAAAGCAAAAAAGGGTCACCAAATTTTCGAAAAGCAAGATGAAATTTTCAACAGCAACAATTTAGTGCAGTAAGAGCAAGAACAAATTTTCGCCATTTCATGAATATTACAAAGAGCAAGTTCGGTAAGGGCTCGAAATTTTTCAAAATTTCCAAAATTCAACAAGAAATTACTAACCTTTTTTTGATCTAGAGCTTGATTGTGATCCTTGTAGATTAAAATTAGGGAAATTGAAGTCACTTTTGGGGATTTAGGGTTAGGGTTTGAATGGACATGGGGAAATGTTAGGATGAGAGAGAGAGTTCATTTGGGGTTATGTTCGAATGCCATCAAAATCTGATAATGCTGAAGGCTTAACATTTTCTAACGTTTTTGGTTCAAAAAGGTCACGGTGGTACATTATGGCAAACCTCGCATGGACTTTTAAAAAGTTTTGGTTACTACGTGGATAACCCAAACCTCAGAATTACCACGTGAAATTTCCCATTTTAAAATAGCAATTATATATATATATATATTTGTTTATGCATTTTTAATTGTACGTTTTAGAAAACTAATAATTCTTTTTAGTTACTTATTTTTGTATCGGTATTTAGTTGCCTTTTACCCATTTATCACTCTATTTAGTTACTCAACGTTTTTTCTAGTGTTTCAATTCTAGTTTTGGCTAATGGTGTATGTTATGTGCAAGTAGCTTTGCTCTAGCTTGAGGTAACATTGTAACTCGTATTTATTTCTGTGTAGCGCTCTAATTATGTGGGGGTAAAAATTAACTACACTCAATCCTTTAACCTCTTTTTGGAGAGGCTACAAATATGAATTATTCATTAGGTGTTCTCATCTAGACTTTTTTATTGACTCGGATATTGAAGTAGTGAGGTGATGAGTATATCTATGACAATTTTTAATTGTTAGAGTACAAATATATTTCCAAAGATCCACCATAATATAAGAATTGAATGAATCCATATTATTGTCGAGAGTGCATGCATGCATGCATTGCTCAAATGTCATTATTATACATTGCATTTGAACATAGCATTCAAATGAACTATCCCTTACCCATATAGGTCATGACCCATCAATAATTATACAATACCATTATAATATATAACAAAAATTGGAGGGGAAGCAAGTCATATAGTTCACACTCCAAATAAAATTCAGCCCATAAGTTCATATATCTATAATTATTACTAAAACAAAATACTGTTGATGTCATTCCTTTTAAAAATTGAGTACATGCCACTTTCTCAATAAAAATTTTACCTCTGAAACTCAATAATGATCTCATTGTTATTATGACTAAGGTTTATGTTTTTGACTTTTCAACCTTCTAATTATGAATATAATATTATTCATATTGATTGATTTTTTTACTTTTTTGATCACATCGTTTAATGTATTAGAAAAACATATATTTTTTTCAATTATTTATAAAATCATTATAATGTTATTTATAAAATGAGTATATGATATTTTGAAATTGTTAAAACATATAATCGTAAATTTTTTTTTTTTATAAAAATATGTCAAAAAATTTAACAAAACTGTACCAGGCATTATCTAGTTAGTCCTACTAAAAAGGAGAAGTTAGATTATGGGGTTAAATTTTTTTGGGATTCATAATTTCCCATCATTATTATGGCTAATGAAAAGAAACCAAACCAAGTTCTTAGCCACAAACTTGATCATTAACTTGCTCTTAAAGCATCCCCACAAGAATAAGTTGCGTAATCAATTTTGACTTAACCTTATATATATATATTTTTTTTAATATAATACGTTATTGACTTTTCACCTTCACAAGATAATTTTCGTAATTAATTATTATTTGGTTCGAATATTGTTGCCAAAATTTTTTTCTTCTCCATTGTAGTAGAGACTAATTAGTACTTGTAGTATTTACAATGATAATTAATCTAATTGTTCTCAATCACTTTATTCGCAAATTTTAATTATTTAATGTTAAAATTCACATATTTTTCATAATGTATATTAAGTCGAATTTGAATTAAAGTTTACATTTAAAATCAAAATATTATAAGGTTATGTTTGAAAATGAGAGATTCATTTTAAATTGTAATTTTCAATTATAAAATCATAAAAGAAAATTTTGATAATGATATAAAATTTGAAAGTTATTTTCAAATTATCAACTTTACCTGCTTTTAAAATAATGATGGACTTAACTCAAATCTAAAATTGAATTTCATTGATTCGTAATATTAAATTTGAGACAATTTTAAATTTTTATAAAAATACTTTTAAATATAGATAAAAAAAAAGAGGAGAGAATGGCTAATGTGTTTGAATGGAGTAAAATACATATATAGAGAGAGATTAGAGAGGGATATATAGCCGACAAGCAATCGTAAGATGTTTTCAGTCTTAGAAAAGTGTCCATTAATATTAATATTAATATAGTATGTTTTAATATGCATGAAAATAACATTGGCTTTAGTATTATAATTATGAATTATGCTAAGAGACAAATAATGTAGCTTGTTTTTAAACTAACTTTCAAGTATTGCTTGTTATATCGTAATTACTAAATTCTTATATACGCTTCATCATATATTTGTCCTCTAGATTATGTAATATTTCAACTTTTGAATGAGGAAATCCTTATTCTTTATAATTAACTTGTTATTTTACCATTTATTAAGAAATAAATAAATAATATATACTTTTTACGAGTGCTTATAACTTATAGTAAATAAAATGTATGTAATAACAGTATTGAAATTGACATGAAATAATATATTGTTTTTAGTCTACGGTGTCTCTGATCAGGTATTTCGATGCAATTGGCATGAATAACAATGAATTTTTAATTAGTGCTATTCGATACAAATTTATTATTGTTATTATTACTATTTAGTTTAGGTAATCGAATGAAAAAAAATGGAGTTTACTAATAATTAGAATATAGAGTAGTTTAATTTTTTTTGTCTCAAGATAAGAAATAGTAGGAAATTAAATGTTGCAGTTGAAGAAAGTTTGCGTAATGCTTCTATTGGACAAATTCATAATCGTCACTTAAGAAAACCACTACAAAAGGGTAATTTATTGTTTGGAGAAATTCAAGAGTTACAAAAAATCATATATATACTTCTATAGAATAATCTCTTTCTTTTTTTTCTTTTATTATTTTTTAATTTTAATGTTTCATCTGTTCCTTTATTATAGCTACACTTTTTTATTAACAGTTTTTAATTTCTTGCTATATTACTATTTTTGGCATAAAATAACTATATAACTGTCTATTTTGCCTCTGTTTTTTTTCTTATCACATATCTCGTTATCTTATAGGTTATTATGGTGTTTTAAAAGCAGAGATTTTCAAGGTTATTATGGTGTTTTAAAAGCAAAGATTTTCATTTCATAATTTTTGCGCAATGTAACGAGTAAAATAACACTGAGAAAGTATATGATATATGAGAGTCTTGCATCATAAATAATTATTTTTTCTATTGTATCATGTTTAGTTTTAATATTTAATATGTCCATATTTTGTTTTTAAATTTCATGATTGCGTCATATATATTAGTTTTTTAATTACTTAAGCCAATGTAATTTCTTGACAATTTGGTGTATAATTGTTAGCTACATTTTATCTTTATTTTTACCCCTATAAGTGGCTTGTTTAGCGTGAGCAAACTACATGTTATCGCATTGGTTTATTGGATTTTACGCTTGTTTTGTTGCTTTGGTATTTTATTTTATTTCTGGACCTAATCATCAACACCAAGCACAAACTAGCCCCTTTGGTTGCATACATTGCTCACCTAAACACCGAGGGCTCAAAGAAGTGAAACATCACGAGTCAAGCCACAAGAACACTCGACGAGAATAGGCTCGAGGCAGAAGCTGAGTATTACATATCTGAAGCTCACTCGACCGGTCGAGCAAAGTTGGCTCGGGTCGAGCGAAGTGCATTCAAACTTCCAGAGCTTCTCATCATCAGCAAGATTCAATCCAGGTGCATAGTACATTCGCTCGACTGGTCGAGCAAGATGGCTCGGGTCGAGCGGAGCTAGATTTCACATTCTGTCCAATTTTTGAAGTTTCTGATGTTGGACCTGATGGTGGCTCAACTAGTTGAGCGAAATAGGCGGCAGCAGCATGTGCGATCTTTTTAAGCATCATTCGAGGTCCAATTACATTTGTTGTTTCTAATTGCTACTGCCAAGACTGCCAGTCACCCTATCCAATCCACTAGGGGTGGCATCCCCCCTCCTACAACCTAGGGGTGGTGGAACAATCATGAAACCGCCTATAAATAGAGAAGAGGAAGAGGGAGCTCCTTTCATTTTGAGTAATTTCTATGTATTCTTCATAGCTTTGCTTTCATTTCAGTTAAGAATTAGTGTTAGCATAATTTCCCTTTCAATTCAATTAAGTATTTTCACTTTCGAAATACAATCTTAACTACATCCTTTATTGTAATATTTTACAACTTGAAGTTCTTCAACCATTGATGTACTATTGTTGAAGCTTTTGGAAGGTATTTCTTTGAATCATCAAATCATCTTGTTCATCCTTAAATTGAACTTAAAAGAGTAACTTATATCCTTACTTATATTGTTTTCAATTCATGTCATTTAATTATCTTTGATTGTTTGCCTTTAGTTTCATATATTCATGCTTGTAGTTTTTCAACTTATATTGCACTCATCTCTTTAGGATACTCTAGTTTATTAATTTATTCATCTATGATTCTTGGCTTGTTTGCAATCTACAATTTCAATATGAGTATGAGTGAGTAGTTTGTTTTGGCTTAGGCTTGGCATCATCACCTGTAGTTTGAATTGTTTTCTTTACCTTTGGCTTGATTGTGTTGTTTATAGTTTAAGATAGATTTTGCTATTATGTTTTAGTGTCGTTGAATTGAGGGCGAAAGTTGATTTTTAATGATAATCTATGCTTAAAAGTTAAGACATCTCCATGAAAATACGTAGATGCTTTGATTGGAAATGTTAAATGTGTGCTTCATGTCTTAAATTATGCTTAGCTCCATGAGAATAGATAGTTGAGTATGTTTAAAAAGCTTTTATTGCTCGAGAGAGAACATTAATACTTATGATACGTTCCCCATAACAAAATATCCATGACCTTAGGTTAACGTTTAGTAAACACTACTTTGGTGAGAAAGCCTAGCCTATGCCTCTTAGCTTATTGATCATTTTATCTTTGCTTTTAGTTCATTGTATCCTTATTTACTTTTATGCTTTAAGTACTTTCAATTGCTTGTTTTAATTATTTCTATCTCCAAGCATCATATTATACGTTTTCGAACACACTAATCGATCGAGAAACTATTAACTTAACCCCCACTCCTTGTGGATTCGACCCATACTTGCCGACATACTACGCTACGCCGTACACTTGTGGTATTACTATTAAAGGATGTAAAGTCCCGATGAATAATAACATGATGTGTGATAAAACTTAAGGACTAATAATTTTGTGATTTGGAATAGTTCGAGTAATATGGCATACAACAGAAGTCTTGCTGTAATAGCTGTTTATCCAGCTAATACAATTAAGAAATTTAGGATTGAAAAATTAATAATATTGAAAAAGAAAATTTAATTATGTAATTATATTTTGAATATGCACTTATTCATACGATTGCATGACTTCGCTAGCATAGAAGACAAAAAGGTTGTTCATCGACTAAATGTACACATTTCTGTACAATAAATATATTTGATTTTCATGTATTGTATTTATCCAAACAGAACTGTCCAAATTTTCTATTTTTATCAACAACTTCTTTAATCTAGCTTTTAGCCCCACTATTAACGATATACTTTATATATTTGATTTTGTTGGTTTTTGTTTTTGTTGGTTTTTGGTTTGTTTATTGGTAAAAAAATTTTAAAAAGTGTTTATTATGTTAAGATGAAAATTTACTTTGTAAGTTTTTTTTTTTATGGCTTTTGGCCTAATAGCTTATTTTTCCTCTGATAAATTGTCAATTTTTTATTTTATCAAGTATCTCTTTTATAAATAATTGACTCATTCAACTAGTTTAGAAGTTAATAAAAATGGCCAATATTTAAGCTAGTCAAATAAATCAACTATAAAAACCGATATGGAACAATCTATAACCATTTGTCAATTAACTCCTATATATATGTGCATATTTCCTTGTATCGGAGTTCCTTTATTTTTTTTCTTTCTTGTAATTCTTCTCAAGACATATGTCAGTGCATTTTAAGTATATATATCTCTAGTTATAAATAATTAGTAATATGCTAAATTTTTGAGATGAATTTAACAAAATCCATGACTATATTGTTTGTTAAAGATTATTCACTACTATCTAACGTGTAAATAGGGTAAAAGTTAAAGTGTAGCAAGTAAAAATAAACTAATGAAATGAAATCTTTTTTATTAATTTGTTCCAAAATACAAAAAGCTCTTGAATGGCCGGTAACTGAATAGTATGGGGAGTACTACTAATTCAAAATTGTTTATTTTACTCATTCAAATTTGTTTATTTAGACAAATTCATTATTAAGACTGCCTTACCGTGAGACGGTTTAATATGTGTTGATTTAAATTTTATTTTCTTAAAAATTAATGAAAAAACAGTTTTTGTTCAGTTATCTGTTATGTAAGTTTAACTTAATAAATTTTATTTTAAATAGAAATAATTTAGGGTGCTTGTATAGGCCCGTCTCACGGTGAAACGGTCGCGAACAAAACTTGCCAAATTTAAATCTTAAATAAAAATTCATCTTAAAGTGGAGAAATATCAGTATTGGGCCATTTCAAAAATATAGTATTGGCCCAAAAAGTAAAGTAAAGGCCCCCTTTGTCCCATTTCAAAAAGACCTCCAACCACCATCACTCAAATTATTTACTCATTCATTTGATTAGTTCGAATTAACCATTTTTGCTTTATTTTAATTTAATATGAAACTTACGCAATTTATTACCAATGCTTCTCATTAATGAACACCATCTTTAATATTGAAAAACTTTAAAAGTTCATATCCAATATAATTCGACATAGACTTAACTCATTTGTTTATAATTTGTATGAAATGACTTGCCATTGTAGATATATATATATATATATATATATATATATATATATATATATATATATATATATATATATATATATATATATATATATATATATATATATATATATATATATATATATATATATATATATATATATATATATATATATATATATATATATATATATATATATATATATATATATATATATATATATATATATATATATATATATATATATATATATATATATACTCCATATAAAGGAATGATTTTAGTTTCTTACTAGTAATTTTTCCCTTAATTTGAATAAGTTGGTTGTGTAATTGCTTCATAACTAAATTGTATTGACTCGACTTGGCAAGACGTACTCAACATGAATCTGTATTTGACTCATGTTGTTCATGAATTGGCGTAGACCCTAAATCTATACAACATGGATCCAAGTTTTCTCAGGTAAAATCTTTAAGTTGATTAAACCTAAAACTAAGTCATCATGACTTGTCATAAGAAGACATGGATCGAAAAACAAAAACTTTTCACCAATCAAAACAATATCCAATATAGCATATGTGGTGAATAGTATTCAATATGAGCATCACATGATGTTGACTCACCACTTGATATGTCTTGATTACTTTCGATTTAGAACCAACATCCACCTAACTCTAAAAAGACCGAATCTTATAAATATGGACGATAAGACCCCTAATTTGTTCAAACCAATTAGATTCTGAATAAAATTAGTTAAAAGTGAAAAAACGAATAATAATTAACTTGCATTGTAACTAACTTGATATGAACTAAATTCATACCCAACATAATCAGTATAGACTTAACTCATTCATTTATAATCTGAATGAAGTAACTTGTTAGACATGTATGTGGTAAAATATTATATCCTATAACAATAGTACTCCATAAAAACGTATGAGTTTAGTACGCATTAATTACGATTGTTAGGGTCGTTTAGATTTTAAATGTAAAATTTTTTAATAAGTAAATCAACACTTACTATATGATGTCTTATTGAGTTAATTCTTATTATTAAAAATCAGTTCTTTAATTATATTTTTATACCTTATAAGATCTTAAATTCGTACACTTACTTGACATTAATGTGATAGAAAAAAAAAATTATACAATAAATAATTAAAAAATAAAAACTGAAACTCTAATTATACAAGAACTGTTTTTTCAGTTTTCACTTAAATTCAAAATTTATCAAAAACGGCGGTGCAAGGTAACAACACATATACACCCAAAGGGATTAATATTCAATGAAAAAATTGTCCTTGAAGCATTAAAACTTAAGGCCCCATAACAATAAGATTAGGTTGACAATAAAACCACATGGGTTTGTACCAAAGACAAATTAAAGGTGTGTTGTCTCAGCTCTGCAAAATGTTGGTTGATCATCAAACAAACAAAAATCTCAATTACTCCAAACCAAATCCTTGGAAATTACTCATCCCTTAATAAATCTCAGTGTGTAGTCACTTAAAAAGCACCCTCATTTCTCAAATTCATGTTTCTTCCTAAATTAAACCCCACCACCATGTGACTAACTGTGATTTGTCAAAATCTACTCATACTAATTTTACACAATTTCAATTGGGTTATTATATTTATCACTGATTATGTCAGCTTTTAATTTTCATCTACAGTTTGTTTAATTTCATTTGGATTATTACCTGTAATTACTTCTATTATGCTGCACACAGCACACCTATAGTCTATAGGTTATAGGACTTATAGCAAGCTCCATCATGTTTCCCTTAAGTTGTTCTATCTATGAGTGTCTTAAGCTGAAGTAAATTATAAGTCTCAAGGTACACTTAGTGAGATATTTGCTTCATTCTATAATTCTAAACTTTCCTTTTTGTATGTGTAATACTCACTCTGTAATCCTTGGATTTGCATCAAAGAGAAAGTTGGTAATTTTTAAAAAAGTGATAATAAATAAAGAGAGAGAATAAATTGTGTGGATGATATTAAAAGAGAGTTAAAATGTATGAATATGATTAAAAGAAAGTGGTGGACCATTATCAAAAAATAGAATTGATACAAATTAAATGGGACGAACCAAAATGAAAAATGCTGCAAATTCAATGGGACTGAAGGAGTATTTACTAAATTATTATACTCCCTCCGTTTCACTTAAAATGTCTTATTCGTTTTTTGCATGTTTGTCAATACACTAATTCAATTATTAATATCTCGAATAGTGCATAATCAAAAATTATAAAAAAAAATAGATATTAATACACCTTATGTTAGAGGAATCAAACAAGATTTCATTTGACTATGTTTTGATTTTTAGATTAAGAATAAATTATAAATAATAATGATTGATGAATAGTATTTAAAAAGCAAATAGAGTGTTTGAAAAAAAAATGAAGGGAATATATTTTTTTCCACTTTTTAAATAAGTTCCCACAAAAAGTATATATGAGAATTAAGAAAAATATAGTTTTTAAATAGTAAATATATATTATTTTATTGAATGATAAATTTGATGGAGGAAAAATAAACTATAAAAATTAAAAAATATTAAAAGAAAAGTTTGTAGAAAAATATAAAGATTACAACTAATAAAAAAATATTTTTATAAAATTAGTGGAAAAATATTTGGAAATATAAGAAATATAAAAATGTTAAAGTGTTAGAGGAACATATGTAGAAAGTATACGTATTATTAAAAAATTTTAAATAATAATAAATAAAATTATTTTTATCCAAAATTATAAATATAAATAAAAATATTCATTATGGAAACAATAAATTACACAACCTAAAATAATAAATGGAAATTTCTTCTAGAAAGAGCGAAAGAGCAAGTTAAATGTAAAAGAGAGTCCAAAGAAGGCATTATGTCTGGCATTGCTGTATAATGCCTTTCGCTTTGTTCCATAAAAAAGTCAATGATTCACAATTTTGACTCCTGTCGTTGCTTGTTGACTCCGCCACCTTAGTTTGTACTGCTTATGCTGCCCGATTCACCGGGAAACTGAACATAACTCGGGGGATCTACACGGGAGCGCTTTTTAAACTTGTCCTTTTAGGATATTAACAAATAGTATTTCATCTGTTCGGAATTAGATATTGGCGGCGTTGTGGTTATTGACACTATTTATGAAGTTTATATTACATATTACGGTTAATGTGTAAGAAAAATATGATCAATTGAAATCTTGTTTTAATCGTCTAATCGCATAATTTTTTGATTTGTATAGTCTAATATATAAATGATCTAAATAACACATTGAATTATGTAAAAGTCAAATGTAGCAAGTATAATGGAACGAAAGAAATATAAATACAATATTTGAAAAAAATTTGAGAATAAATAAAAGGAAAAATGAATTGTGCGGAGTTAAAATATATGAACGAGAGTAAAAGAAATTAGTAGTCATTATCAAAAAGCTAAAATAATATAAATAAGAGAAACAAATCAAAATAAAAAATAACACTAAATCAAAAAAACAATAAAATACTCAAAAACTAAAATTAACCATTTAGGTACAAAATATTCAAACATGGGCTGAACATTTGAACTAGACAATGGATATCATAGTTGTTTAAAACTTTCTTTTTTCACTTTTGTGAATTTTGATAAAGATTTATTTTGAGTACTTAATATTTTATTTTTCTCTTGACTATAGAAGACCGCTCTTACAAAAAGATCCTATTTAGTACTCTTGCATTAAAATAAAGTTTAAAATTTTCTATTTTTAGTACTCGTGCATGTAACTGAACAAAAAGATTTAGTTTAGATTTTTATTTTCAGCAAAAATTCGTTCAAGCATGTATTTTTTACAGGCAATTTGACGCATTATATACCCATAAATAATTCTAAGTTGAACTAAAGAAAACTAAATTTCAAATAAGTGTTATAAATAGGCCCAAAGTTTAGTTCACCTTCAGAAATAATAATGCGTGCCACTATATTGTTTAGTGTATTACTCCAATATTTATTTTTACATTACTTGTAAGAAAAACTTAATTTTAAATGGTTACTAATGGCCAAGAATATAATCAAATTAAATGTTATTAGATTTATGTTTTTATCCGATATTTATTCTTCTAAATTTTGAGTATCATATTCCTATGTATATATATATTTGTCATCGTTTGGTATAATGAAAAAGTTTAAATGGTACAATAGTTATGTACTTAACTTATAGTAATATACAAGAAAAAAGTATTTGTAAAATTAAAATATTATAAAATAACACAATCTCATTATAGAAAAAATTATTTAATTTAGTAAAAGTTGAATATAAATCTAAAATTGTATTGAAGATCAATAACTAAAATTCACTAAAAATAGTTCAATTTTCATATATAGTATACTCTTTCTACTTGACGTCGTTAAAATCATAACTTCCAAACATAATTAAACAAGAAGTTAGATAAAATAAAATAAAATAAAATCTCTAATTTCTTAGCATATGAATGTAAGAATTAAAGTTAATACTTAAGTAATTACATACTTACACATGTGATGTTATGATCATGATATTAACTTTTGCGTTGGGACGTTATTAACTTCACAATTATTTCTCACATGTTATGTTGGATATAGTTATATATTATTTGTATTTTAAGGAAACGAAACATATGTCAAACAAAAGTTAAACTTTTAGCCGAAAATTAAAGTTAGTATATATTTTACACCAACAAAAATAAATTACAAATACTCTAATAAATAATATAATTTTAATTGAGTCAAAGGTATGCTTATGTCTTGTTTAATTTATCCGATAAAATATTCAATTGATTCTTACGTATTAAAACTGATTTTTATTGATTGTAACTGATTTATACGGATTAAAACTGATTTTATTGATTGTAATTAAATTTTACTAAAATTATAATTGATTTTCAATGATTTCAACTAATTTTAGCTATTGACTAAAATTGATTTTTACTGATTAAAAATGTATTTTATTGATTGTAACTAATATTTTTACCGATTAAAACTGATTTTTATTGATTGTAATTAGTTTTTACTAATTAAAACTTATTCGTACTTATTACTTATTTTTGAAGATGGATTAAGTGGGGTCTTAGTGGACTGCAAATATTAATTACAAAAATTAGAACTTGAGATATTTGCATGAACGTACATGTGGGTTTGGTGATGGATCTCATAGAGAATACCTTCAAGGCGAAACAATCAAAGAATGGTGGTAGTGATGATTAATTTTACGTATCAAAGTAAAGACCAAGATTTTGTCATAAGAGTATATCCACATCTAACTTTTTGTTAACTAATCATTTTATTGCCGTGAAAGTTGCTTAATTGTCCTACTAATTAAGTTCTTCCCTTAGGAACCAAGTATTAACAAGAATGTTAACAATTAATTTAATTCAAACAAATTAAATAGGTAATGTTAGGGAGATTAGTGATAACTCACATGTTTTGATATAAAAAGGTAAAGTTAAAGAACACCTCCAGTATTCCACACAAGGCAGAGTCTGGATAGGGGTTTTCTTCTTCCTGAAAAATGCGGACAAATCATACCCATTCCCCTAAGGAGAAAGTAAAGAGAGATCAGCGCAGTCAAGAAACCTTCCAATTGATACCTGCGCCCATTAGAGGTCGAACCCAAAACGTTCTACTTTACAAGTAGACGCTCTAAAAGATAAATATGTTTTCCCTTTATGCCATGTGACATTACTAACATTATTGTTAGTGAATCATATAAATTTACGTATGTTAATTTTTTTTACTGTTTTTATTTATGTTTTTTCACACTTCATTATAACATCACTTATTAAAATACAAAAAATAAACTTACGCAAAAATTCATATCTTTCTACACAAAATGACAATTAATTACATAATTAAAATCAATATGAACTTGTTTGTGCTCAAACTATGTTATCACATAGGCTTATGTGTGTAGGCTCCGTGACAAATTTGTCATACAATCCAACCATCAAACAAGATACTCAAATGGTGAAGTTTAAAAGATAATTCTCTTGACAATATCCTTTTTGATAACTAAATATATACATACTCAAATAATAAATGTAAGTGTTAGTTTGGTCGATTAATATAATTACATTGCAAATTTAATTTCTACCTTAATATTTCCAAAATACCCCTTTAGTAAAATGATTACTACTTGATTTAGTAGCTTATTTGATTTCTTTTTGATAATTTAGCATTTTTCATAATGTTAGTGGAAAGATTTAGTGATTAGGGCTATGGCCTATGGCTTTGCATAATAATATTATCTAAATTATGTGATTTGATTTTTAAAAATGGTATTTTTAATTGCATATTCGATTTTTGAATCGGATATAGAATTTGGTGTCAAATTATAGAGGAATCGAATATTTAAATATCCAATTTTTCAATTATTTTTTTATTTATTTTTGATAGAAAACTCAAATTAGCTTTTTGAACATGCTATTATTTTCAATTCTCAACTCCAACTAATTTTAGATAACTTATCAATTGTTAATTTATTTTGGCTTTTAAACATCTAACTATATTGCAAAAATGATTTATATTTCAAACTACAAAAATTAATTTTGATTAAAGAAAGAACGAAAAGTTGGCATGCAATCCAGAGTAAACCAGATATCAGACATGCGATTTGGAGTAAAACAGATATTCAGATTTCGAATATCTGATTTAATCGGATGGAAATCGTAACATGGTTTTCACTATCCGAAAATTCGAATTTTTGGATCTATTCAGTATCCATTTTGAACACCCCTAATTAGGGCCGATCGGGTAGTTCAAAAGAAATATATTCCATAAATTCGTTTTTAGATGGTTTTATCGTGAAACATATCTAAAAACGGTTAAATAGTTCAATCAAATAAACTAAAATATTTACTTTCAAACTTAAAATACTCTATTTTAAATTTTTAATATTATGCACATTATTTCAAATATCAAATTAATAATATGAATATTAAAATATTTATTAAGCTCTTTATATAAATTTATTTCATTGTGTCACATAAGAGTTGCTCTTAAAATTTAGGTGACTACGAAGAAGGGTGCAAATGAGTTGGGCTTCAGAGCCCAAATAAGGAAAAGTTGTTTTACTCAATTATACGATATAGCCAACATACGCAAGATTTAGTGTAATGCCACTGGTGAGTAGGCCCAAAAAGATGATGGGCTATAGTGAAGAAAGCCTAAACATAATGTCACTTAATACAAATTGTTGTATGATACTGTCTCACCAAAATACACGTCTTATACATAGGTTAAATAGCTCATTTAATATATATTATTGAGATTGTCTCATCGAGATCCGTTCTCTCACAAGTATATCGCTCACTTTAATCATTCACGAATTCTAATTTAGGATGATTTTTTGTTACACTGTGATAAATTGAATTGAATAACTCAACTAAATTGATAATAACATTTAAATTCTTTTTTTTTAAATGCTTATTTTTAAATTTCGGCTCCTCGTATATTATTTTATCGTTTAGTAAAAAGTAAAAATAGCAATCAAAATTACCACTTGTGTAGTGTTAAAAAGCTGAGATTACAATGTAACACCCCTGAATTTTCAACCCCTTAAACGAAATCAAAATCGTGAAGGACGGGAGGAAATTCGGGTGTTACATTAAAAAAAAGGAAAATAATTTAGATAAACGTTAAATATTAACTTTAAAAAGGTGAGTGGAAATTTCGGCAGCATCTCTACTAAAACTCGAACATGTGGTAGAGCAATTAGCACAATAAAAACATTAAACTAATCTAAGACATCATTGCCTTTAAAATCTCACGCCACGGCGGAATGATTCATCGCCGGCTTCTCAAATCAACATGCCAAGCATGGATCGCTGTTCTAATGTCAACGCTTGCGTTTTAAAATGACTTAACTCTTTAAAAACCATACAAAGTTCTAAACTACGCAGCAGAAAGACAAAGATACAAAGGAGTACACAAGGCCTCATAACAAAATGTATACAACCAAAGTTTACAAAAGATAAACAAGAGCTACAAAATCGAAAGATAACGGTATGACACGGGTTATGCTTCGCCCTCATCACTCTCCCCCAATGCAATGCAATGTGAAAGAAGCTCCAATACCTGCCACGCCTGTGTATGATCCTCCTGCTGCTCGACATCAGACCTAAGGCTAATGTGTCATAGCAGAACAATCATAGTAATTAAACGTAAACACAAACACGTACACGTCAGTAACTAGCATCAAATATAATAAGGCCAACTCATAGGTAACATTATGTTATACAACAACATAAGATGATTTCATAAGACACAAGCACAGATAGTAACCGTTTATTGTTCACCTATACTTCTTAATCTCATTACGTCCTTTCCAACCGGAACCATGTGTTCTTGGGTAGAATACAAGTCTTCACACTCCTCTTCTCAAAACATAAACTCTTGTAAAACACGCGTAGTATCAACTCAACTAAGGCATTAAGAGACTACCTAACACATGACCTTATAGGACTTGTCTATCTTAAAGTAAGTGTGATCATAGTTAATCTTTGGGACTGGTAACTCCCTTGAGGTAACTTAACTTAGGTGCACTTCTCATAGCATAAACTACTCTATCATTAAATAAATTTCCTATCAATGAGTAAACGTTCTATCAATGTGTAAGCTTTCTATCAATGAATGAACCTTCTATCATTAAATAACTTTTGATCAATGAATAAACTTTCTATCATTGAATAACTTCCTATCAGTGGATCTTTTCTTTACTTCATGGCATAGTGACACGGACAAGGGCGTTATCGGCCACCCGGCGCCCATGGCAAAGTACGAGCTCATACCCTCTCCAGCTGACCCTCTCGGATCCTACATTCGGGAAAAACTAACACATTGGGGTACTAATCCAGTGAAGAGGCCACCATATTGGGGTTTACAAGGCCCGCATGGTAACACCTCGGTCAAGGGGCGGTATCGGCCACCCGGCGCCCAATGACAAAAGTATGCTCATACCCCCCATACGGTGATCCTGTCGGATCTCACCTAGGGGACTATTAAATCAATCGGACATAATCTAGTTGAGTTACGCCAACTAATTATAATCTAATACTTTATCAAATGGGAATAACTCCCGCTTTTGACTATTAATGAGTGCCCTGAGATAGCAGAACGCCAGAACCTACTGAGTCACTCAAACAAAATATGAAGTTCACCTATAAAAGAAGTCATTCTAACTCCAAGTAAGGCATAATCCAATTCTTAAATAAATAAGGAGGTGCTCCTTGCCTTCTACTAACACTCTCATCTCTAAACTATTCTAAGCGCAAGGATTTCATAGTCAATAGCTCTTCATATAAAGTGTATTCACTAGTACCTCATAGTTTCGATACAATGCATATTATCACAATAAACAATAAACAATGATCTCTTAAAGGAAAATTGTATATAAGGGTTAATTACTGCGTATACGTACCTGTAAGCGTCACTGCACGACCAAAAGTTACAAAATTCACCCAACTAAGGTTCTACTTTCCTCTTATGAACTGAAAACCTAAACAAGTTAGGAATAAAACTAATAAATCCCCTCAACTACTTTGTCATACCAACTAAATACCAAATTAACCACTATCTCCTATTCAACATGAGTTTTTCGATTACTCTAGCACGTACACAACTCATTCAATACAAGTCAAAATCATTAACTCAACACAACATAAGTCTTTTCATCAATTTAAAAGTAAAATTATATGTGAATTGTTCCTTTTCATCAACTAATATTGAGTATATTGGTTTGCGTTACTAAAAATAACTAATCACAACTAAGTCTTACAACTTTTAATATAACACTAATATAACGATAAGGCAAATCTTAGAGTTATCAAATCTCGATAATCATTTGTTACATTCTCCAAGCTAGAGAGAACTATAATCAAAACAACATGACGAGTAAATTTGGCAACCCTCGACGATAAGTTGACATTATGCTCTTGGCTTTACTAAAATTATACATGTATAACTTCAATGACGACCTACTAAGAGTACTTGCAATTCACAACAATCAAGTCACAACAATTAGCAACTATTACTCCCAATTAACAACCTAAACCATAACTATAGTCAACTACAATTAAAATGATTACTAATTATCACAACCATAATCAACCAAGTCTTAAAACAACTTATCAGGTTATTCAATTAATCACCACACCACCAAAGTAGCATACAACACATACACAACTAGTAATCTCATTTCTAAATCAAACTCTAATTATTTTATGTTCAAAGATAACACTATTTCTGTTACCCATGATAAGATTAAACCAAACTAATACACAATCAACACACAACCCATAATTTCTAATCACACTTCAAATCCTAAATCATAAATATGTTTAATTCATCAATCAAACTCTTACCCACAAAAAATTCAATGAAAATAACACAAAAATCAACATCACACTCATAAACTTTATAAAACTTTTAATTGAAAACAAGAAGAATCAAATGGAAGAAGAGAAGATGGCTTACAAAATTAAAACTAGCAAAAAGGGGAAAGAGGTAAGTTAAGGTTGTGGTAGTGGTGGCACGAGACCAAATCGATTGGAGAGAGGACTCCAAAACTGGCCACTGTGGCTGGCGGCACGCGCAACAAATGCAACACCCTAAGCTACTGCTGCGGTGGCTGTTTGGAGGGGAAAGAAGCAGCTGCATCACAAGGAGGAGAGAGGGAAGACCAGTGGTGTTGTGGGAGACCGGTTGCTGCCGCAGCTGGGCTACTTGTTGGTGGTTTCGTGGCTCAGCAGTGAGGGAGAGGGGAGAGAAGAGATAAGAGAGAAGACAGGAGGAGGAGGCATGATGTTTTTGAATGGAACAAGGAGTAATACTCACTTAAATCCTAACCCATCCTATATATTTTATTTTTTTACTTACTTATTTATTTATTTCTCTAGATTCATCTTCTTGCGAGGCCCAACTAAGAACTCACCTTCGTATGCTCACACATATTTTAATAAAATTATAATTTTGATTCAAACCTCTTTATTTTAGAAGTTGTAACTATATTTTTAATATAAATATATGTTAACATAAAAAAAATTGAATATGAAAGAAATTTATTAAAACTAATTCAAAAATAATTTAATATAATTATAAAATCTCCAAAAGTTATTAAAATATTAAATAATGACGTGATAAAAATCTCGAGGTGTTACATACAACTAAATTGACACATGATGAATATGAATAAAGATAGATCAAATTACGATCATAAAGAATAATATTTTGAGTGGTAGGATCAAAACATAAATGACAATCATATAAACTAACGATTAGATTCAATAAACTTATTCTTAATTATAATTATTTTTTTCCCTTATACACATGTTTGAATATGTTTCATAACTGCTATTAATAAATTAAAATACTTTGATTAATATGGAATTTAAAACTAAATATTTAATTTTTTTTTCATTGTATTGCTTTTTAATGTTTTTATATTATTCATTTTAAGGAATTTTTTTTATGTTATAATTATTTTTTATTGCACACTATTTCACTTGTTTATAGTGTTAGAAAACTTTTATATTTTTCATTTTAAACTTTTGAAAATTGAGCAATCATAAATTGGGATAAAAAATTTTACTTTATTTGTATAATCGGATGTTCCTAATGATTTGATCCTACCCAGGAGGATTCCAAATAGGATTGTAATCCTAATAACCTTGTCTAGGATTGGTAATACATTGTAATCCTAATAAACTATTTTTCACTATTTTTTTTAACTTAAAATTTAGCTTTTTGGCTAGATTAATTATCATTTAACAAACATTTTGTATTATATTTGATCAACTAAAAAATTAAAAACTAAAAGTCAATTAAATGCTAATAAAAAAATAACTAATTGCCAATCAACCAAACAAATTGATTCTTTGGCAAACTTTGCAGTAATTTTATATTATTAGCTTATTCAATACACAATTATAATATTAATCAATAAGCAATTTTTTTTCTTGTTATTATAATGAATCTAGTTTTTTATTGGAAGTTTGTGTTGTCAGCAGCCTCAACTACGATCAATATTGGCTGAAGCCAAATTGTTAATAGACGTAAGACATTAGACACTCAATTTTAAGCATACAAAAATCCCTTTCTGGGTAGTCTAATTGAATTCACCCTACCTTAGAGGCTAGATTCAATAAACAATCTATTATGTTGATCTTCATGCTAGTTTAAATATATTTTATTATTTAAACTCTTCCTTATCTTAAAAAAAAACATATCTATAGCATTTTTAATAATGATTCATAATTAATAATCACAAAAAATTTTGTCTAAACTTCTATGAAAATTAGCATGTCATCTCACAAATATGTTTTTCTTACGAATTTCATTATCATTTAATATCACTCTTTAAAATAGTTAAGGGAAAATAATAAATTTTGCAAAAGAAAAAATTATGAACCGTGAGAAAGAACAATCTTTACAAGATATTTTCCATGCATCATACTATTAAAAATTTCATTACGTTTATCATTTTTGAATATTGTATATAAAACACATACTTGAGCTGTTTAAAATAAGTTTGATGATCCGATCTTGTAACTAAACCCGACTTTAAAATGAATTCAAAATTATGTAAAGTCAACATGAACACAAGAATCAATGTGAATCGACTCATAACACCTAAACTAAAATCGACCTAGTGACTTATACGAGTGATACTAGTAAGTAAGATTGTGGTTATATAAGGATTAGAAGTTTTAAGATTCAAAGCACTCCAAGTCTCCAAGTTTGAACACTTGAATTAAGTCAACCATAAGCAAGAATAGGTCCTCAAGATCAAAATTCACGAGCTATTCATACTACTCATTTCGACAAGAGTTGATTAAGTAAAACATGTTTAAACACAACACACATAATGACATAATAGAGGAGTAAGGGTCGAGACTCAAAATCTCAAGTCCAAAAGAAGGAGCTCTACCCAACAATTTCTTTAGAAGTTTCTTCAACTTTCCAAAAGTTCCCTTAAACTATGATCTAGAGAAACAATTCAATTTTAAATGTACTACTTTTTTTTAATTCGCACATCAACATCGAAATTTCAAAAAAAAAATAGAGGATTTTTGGTATATGAAAACAGAATTTAGGAAAAAGAAAGTGGAATTGAGATTGAGATTGTTCATTGAGAATTTATATAAATACTTCAAATCCCTTATTTGGTATGAAATTGTGAATATGTATTGAAAATAAAATATAAATTTATAATTTTACTCTTGTTAGAAATAAGAAAAGCTTACTAAATTCCAATTCCCATCTTCGAATACTTGTCCTCCTAGATATTAAATCTTTAGAAATTTATAGCATATAATTCAATTTCCAATCACTTAATTCGAATCCCAAACCCACTTACCAAATATGAGTTTTTATGAATTTCAGAATTAAATTCTCATTCTCATCTCATAATCACAATTTCCACATACCAAACGCCTTACAGCATACTTTATTTATTTCTATTATGATTGAAAATCTTTTAGACGTAATGTAGTTAATGCAAAGGAATAGAGAGAACATTAACATGCATTTGCAACATGTCAAAATATGTCGATTAACATTCCACGCTATTATTTATATTAGATTAGCACACAATATAAATATAATCAATTACGAGTTTAATTTCAATAACAATGCTAACAAATAAAAAAAGTACTTTAACACAATTGACAAATCCAATTAAGAATTCAAATCCAAATACACTTTTAATTATATTTGATACTCTGCCAAACAGCATTTTCCTCCTAAACAAGCATCCAAAATGTCTAATTGGTTACAATTAAACAAAAGGTACTATATGACATATGAATATGGATGGGTCTATACTCTATATTCATCATTTGTTATAAATGAACATGTAACATCTTTAACCTTATTATTTTCATCATTTTAATACATTTTTTAATTGAAAATTGATGAAAAAAAAATTAGGTGATAATCGAATTTAAGATTTTTTACGAATCAGTACAAAACCTGATTTTCTTTACATTAGTGGTTAAAATTAAGCTATGAATTGACATTTATAATTAATTAATTTCATCCTAATTAGATTAACAAACTAACAAATCTATAAAATTCCATTCTTAATTCTCTCTTTAAGTATGAGCAACATATATTACAAATTTAAGGAAAGACTATATATATCATGGAGCTAAATATGTACTTATATTATTAATTATTATATATAAATTACAAACTGGGAAAATTAATTCCAAATTTGTAGCAACAAAATGGAGTAAGTCTAATTAAAAGGAGCGGCCATTACTATTATTAGTAGGAGGAGGACGAGCTGTGACCCGAACCGGAAGAGGGCGACCCGTACCGGATCCACCACAACTAGAGCAAGCCATCCGACCCGACCCGGCACACGACCGACAACCGGAATCACCATCAGACCACCGTGAACAAAAGCAGGATACCCGACCCGAACCGTTGCAAGTTGGACACCTAGGGAAAGGGCCAGCCATGGGCTTCTGGTCCATTACCGACCTAACTATAGCCGCCCCGGCTAAGACACTTAGCCCGGTGGCTAATTGGGTTAGAACTAATGGGCCCATTTAGGTGGAGATTGAGGAATATGGGAATTGGGAAGGTAAGAGAGAAATGATATGGAGAATTGGAGATTGGAAGATTTTGTTAATCTTTTTTTGTGGGTATTATAGTTTGATTTTTTTTTGAGTGAAAGTGGTGAGAGAGTTGAACACGTAGACAAAGTTTAATATGTGAATGGAAATGCAAATAATCAACAAGAGATTGATTGAGAAATAGTCTATGATCAAATTTATAAAGCAAAATTGAGCTTTTTATGTATTTTCCCTGGTAGGAGTACTTTGATTTTGCTACAAAAGAATAAGGTTGTCTCTCTCAATTTTGCATTGTTATTATAGTATATATTATGCTTTTAAGTAATTTTAGTAATTTTTTTTTATTTTGGTAAAGTCATTTTAAATGTCTTTATTTTTCTTTTATTTTGGATTTTTGTATATATTTATTTTTTAATGACTCATTTTCTTTTGGTTAATTATATTTTTTGTAAAGTTATCATAAATGTCTTATTTTTCTTTAATATTTAAGTGTTCCTAATCACTTTCTTAATATTTATGCAAATTAAGAAAGAGTAATTAAAAAACAAAAAAATCATGAAGAAAATATAAGAATGTGATTTAAAGAAAAATAAAATTGTGAATATAAATAAGTATTTTTGACAAATGCTTTTTAAGCATTTTTAGTTTGTTGGTCTTTTCAAAATTCTAAAAAAAATAGTGTTGATAAATGAGTTTACAGAAAATGAAATTGTATCGGAGAATAAGATAAAAAAGTGAATAATAGAAATAAATGGTTAAAATTGAGAGAGCACATAAATTTGGGGATGAGATTAAAAGATAGAGTGAGATTATTGTTAGAAAAAGAAAGGGTGCAAAATGCTAAGGATAAACAAAAATAAAAAGTGTTGCAAATTGAGATTAACAGAAAAGGTTACTTTTAAGAGAAACTAAAAAAATTACTACACATAACTTTTCCGTTGTTATTTGTCTTTTTATGCTACTTTCTCTTTAATAAATAACTAAAAATCAAGAAGTAATTAATTTCTCAAATGTTTTTTTTATACAAATAGTTTAATAGCAAATAAAAAAGTCAATCCTATTAAGTGGTCAATTAAGTTATGAACGAGACAATTAATTACCATTTGTCAAATAATCTCTTTTATTTATATAAGAGTTAATGTAAAATCACCAACAAAAATACAACTATATATAATAACGTTAAAATGACAATCCTAACAAAATAAAAACAAATGAAAACATAAAAAATAAAGCAAAATAAACTAAAATAAAATAAATAAATAAAGTTGAGTATTTATTTTTAAGTCTATCTCTTGTTGAAATGTGATTGGAGAGATTACTTGGAAGGCTCCTACACCACTATATGGAAGATGTAACTATTTGTTTTTTTCATTGGCCATAATTTGTTGTCTTTTTTAGATGGACTTCACCTTATCCATCCAATTTGTATTTTTCTTTTTTGTTTGTTTTTATTTATTTATATTGATACATTATTTTAATGTGTGTGGGCGGTTTTATGTATGTCCATATGAACCAAATGAAGATTGTTTAGGTATGTTCTCTTACAAATTTTCTTAGGATTAGGATTTTCAAAGATATCATTCCCTCTTGTCCCCAACATGTTACCACACTAATAATTTATATAAGTATTATAATTTTGATGATATTAATTAAATTATGTGGATAAGATTAAAAGTAAGAGAAAATATATAGATAAGAATTAAAAAAAATCACGTATATACTATCTAAAATAAAAATGTTGCAAAGTTAAAAAAATAGATTAAAAATGAAATACTAATTCTTAAATAAGACGGTCTCACGGTGAGACCATCTCTATTGGGTTGGCCCAATATACATTTGTTGTCTTAAAATGATTACTTATAACGTTAAAGTGATTACTTATAATTTTAATATAATTACTTTTTATTAGAATATTTACTTATAACTATTATAAATATTACTATGTGGAAATTCATTAAAATATATCAACAATTTAAGCTAATTTTATTTTGTCAAGTACTCAGTGATTGAAAAAGCGTCATTTAAAATCAAGGGATCTTTCTTTAGTATATTGTATGATATGATATGATGAATTTACTATCTTTGTCTCACATAGTTTGTGCACATTTTCAAATATATTAGTCGATTTCCTAACGCATCTTATTGTACGTAATTAAAAATTATAAAAAGTTGATATTAATAAATTGCATTATAATGAATCAATTAAGATCACAATTGACTATGATTTAATTTATATATTTGAAAAATGATTTAAATTATGAGTGTTATGAATAATGTTAAAAACTAAACTGGGTAAATGAATGGAGTACATTATAAGTATAGTTGAATTTGAAGAATTAGAATTGTTAAAAACTAAATATGGTACAAGAGTTTAAGGTATCTTAAGGAGAAATTTTATTTAAAAGATAAGTTGAAAATTGAGAAGAAATTGATTTTATATTCGAACGTTGAAAGGAGAGAGAAGTTTTGTGTTTTGGGTTCTTCAATAATATATTTTTCTTATCTTACAAGTACTCTTTATTTTCTTTGTATAAGTTGTTTGATTTACAAAGCAAAATAAACATACACCTTGTGTATCTACTCCATTACATATGTTGGAGTATTTATAGTCTATTCAATTTTTGATAAAATAAATTTTTGTATCACGGATAATCAACTATTATTACATACATATATTTAACATATAATGATTATTAAATAGCTTATGCTTGGCACGAGTAATCAACAATTATGTTCTAATGATGTGTATATTGTTATTTATTATTTAATTTTCATTGTTATTCATAGTTTTCTTTCTTAACTTTTATTTAATTTGTTTGCAACGATTATATTATTCGTGCATAATAATTTCTAAATTATGTTTCATGCTTTAGCACGGGTAATCACCTAATTGAATGTTAATGAGTAATGGGTGAAGGTCATTGGTGACGGTATGAGATGCCAAACAATGCAATTTGAGCATTATTGCTTTGAGCGGCTCTCGAGGGACATTAATCGATTGCGTTTCCGTCACAACGTCGTTGTTACATTCATATGTAGTATTTCGTATCGTTTATGTTTGACGTTTTTGAATGTCTTTTGTTTACACGTAATTAAAAATTAAAATTTAATAATTACAATTGCACTTTTGATTTCAATACATTTTTTTTACACGTAGAAAATAAAAAGTAAAACAATTTTAAATGTAAATGTAACAATTAATTCTTATTAGAGGTAGTACATAAAAGTACATACTTAAATTTCATATAGTGATTCTTAGTGTGTTTGTTTGAAGTGGTTGATGATGATTTCATAACTAAAGTTGTTCAACAATTTAAATTTAAATCGAATTAAAAAGGAATTCGAAAAATTAATCTCTAAAGAATTAAGAGCAAATTGATTCTAATTTGGACCAAGATTATACTAGACTTCTTGTAATAATGATAGAAATTTGAACTAAATTAGGTGGACTTGTTTTAACAAAAATTGTTTATTAAAGATTTAATCAAAAAGTTTTTATATAATGGTTTAAATAAAGAAAACACTTAGCTTGAAATAACTACATTACTTATCAAAAATTACTTATTTTCAAGCATTTCACAGAAAAATGTCCAATTTAATTTGGTCAGAGATTAGTACGAAAATAGTAGGAAATGAAGGGTGTGAAATTTTTCTCCCTTTCCCATTTTGTATTTCACGAAAATTTTGACTAATATAATGATAGTTGACAATTTAGTCGGGAAAATTCCGACTATTTAAATGTGCAGTAAGAAAAGCAGTGGGACTTTTCGACTAACATGTTTAATAGGATTATAGTCAAAAATGCCTCATTTTTACATATTCCCAAACCATCTTCTCTTTATATTTTCCTAAATATTTACGAGTCCTAAATCCTTTCATATATCTTCGTTTCGAATTTTATAACTCGGGTTATGCTTACTCATCAATTGAAACATTCACATTTCTACTACCCTTGTCTTCCGATTATAATCATTCCTTAAATGTCAAATTCTAATCCATATTGTAAAATTAATTTAATAATCTGATATAACTTATAACACACCTTGATCACACAATATACACAATAACTGCTTTTCATTTTTTACCCCCCACACATTAGCTTTATGGATCTCATGTTATTAATTATTTCCACTACTCTAAAAATACGAACTCATGTATCTAATAGTATTTTTTTTATATTCTAAATTAACATATTAAACCATTGAAAACTCATTGAAAACTCACAAGTCACAATTAATTTTAACATAGACAATGCACTCGTAGTTTTTAGATTCGATTTTGGAGTGCAGAAAACAGTTTTCTGCACGCACCCTCACCGTGGTTACATATCTCTCGCTCAATTTGCTACTCCCAAGGTCAGTTACCATGTTTTTTACTTGTTTAATTCTTGATTTTGATGATTCGACTACTACATGGTTTTTGGGTTGGTTATCAAGGCATTTTAAAGAGTAATTGTTAGCTAAATTGGGGGACGACAAGTGATTTTTTCTGGTTAGGGTTTTAATTTTTCCCCAATTCAGGGTTTTTGATCATAACCATAGCTATCATCAAATTAGGTTGATGATTTTCGTTTTCAGTTAGTAAATTTGTTTGAATTTTGAGGATTTTGAGCAAGAACTAAATGAATTATTTCATGACATGCTTCAGGAAAATTGAAAAAAGGAAAACGTTGGGGTTTTATTAGTTAATTAGCAGTACAGATGAATATGATTATCTTGTTGATATCATATCAAAGATCAATAATTTCTGAATTAGTTAATGAATCATTGTGTTAGTATGTCAAATGAACCACATCGCGTGCTAATAAAGAATTTTTTTCTGAATGTTAAATCATACTACTTCACTTTTTGTAGAAGTATATTCTAATTGTGTAGATAACTAGATATGAACAGTGTCATACTTTGGAAAAGAGGGATGCAATAGGTTTTTATTGTCCTGCTATTTCCAAAGTATAATTTGATAACAGAACCTGATGTGCGGATACTTCCTCTGTTCCATTATACTAGCTGCATTTTACTTTTACGCAATTCAATGTATTATTTTGATCATTTATATATTGAACTGTGCACATCTAATAATTATAAAGCTAAGTATTTTAGAATGGAGGAAGTATATGCTATGTTCATAACTATATGATTTGAATATATGATATAACTTTCTTAAAAGTGTAGGCAATTTGGAATTAAATGTACGGCGGCGATGGAATCACTGACGATCCTGACAGAACTGCATTTAGAAGAGCAGAGAAGAAATACAAGCTCTATTATGATCAAAACACGAAAAGGTAATTTATCTTTTCTAAGATTGTCAAGGAACCGACTAAGCTAAAAGTTCTTGATAGTTTAAGCTCTGATGTATATTATATATTCTATTTGTCTCCCTCACATTAGTTTTTTTTAAGGCTAGAAGTATGAATGCAACAGATACCCTACTCATATTTATCGTGAAAATTTTCTATTGAAATTAAGGGTGGAAAAGTATTACACTTGTGATCTTTTGTCACTTTAGCTTCTAATACCATGTCAAGGAATCAATACATCCCAAGATATGCTATATACTTTATTAGACTCCTTACACGAGAGCCTCTTTGGGCTAAAAGTATCAATGCGACAGAGACCAACTCATATCTAATGCCAAAAATTCCACTTAAAATTAGGGGTTATGAAATATGAATTTGTGATCCTTAGTCATGTTAGCTTCTATACCTTGTCAAGGAATCAACACATCCCCAAGATATATTATTAACAGCTATGCGTATATTTTTTAGTGTTCGAAGAATTAATATTTACACTTCATTTTGTTTTGTCTAGGAGGAAGCAAATTAGACCTGTAGATTTGTCCGAGGTGGTCGATTTCAAGTCAATCCTGGAGACTTATAATCAAACAGGTGAAACCCCAAATTGTGTTCATGTACTCAAAGGGGAGTTTGATTGTCCAGTGATTCATGTTGACAATCGCCCAGGTAAAAATTGTGTCTTGTTTGTAAGATGGTGCAAGTTCTTGCTGATTTTTTTAATTTATTAGCGGTAAAGCAGTAGCATGTTAGCTAAATCTGAAGTTTAGAAGTTGTTGCAATGTACTGGAGTACTAGCATTAGTTAATTGTATAAAATTGTTATTGTTGAAGTTAATGGTGCTAAAATCATTAGTTCATTGTTTAAAATTGTTAATTTTGGCTTTAGGATTTTAGGATTGTTTGAAATTGGGTTTAGGTATATTGAAATCGGGTTTTGGGTTGAAGATGAAGATGATGGTGTATTGAAGTTGAAGATGAAGATGGACATGGGTTGAAGATGAAGGTGGTTTAATTTGAAGATAAAAATGGAGAAATAGAGGAGAGGATATAGAAGTTCTAATTTTTGTGGTATTTGGATGGTCAAAAGGAGGAATATGGCCACCTCGTAATGGTTTTATTGGAAGTGTTCTTTGGTCGTATTTAAAAGATGTTTGGTATTGGTTATGGATATGGTTAATGAAAAAACCCAACTTGATTAGGTAGTCAATGACTAAAAATCCTGTTTTGGAATATAGCATTTGAAACTTTGTTGCCTTTTCTGCTGTAGGCTTTTACTTCACTCTTGGAGCATTGAGTGTTGAGCAACAATGTCAATGTATTATATAGAATGTTTTCTTCTTTGGTGGTTGTATTTGAAAAAAGGTTTGGTATTGGTTATGAACTTATGATTTATGAAAAAACCCAACTTGGTTAAGGTTTTAGTCAATGACTAAAAATCCTATTTTGAGATATAGTACTTGAAACTTTGTTGCCTTTTCTGCTGTAGGCTTTTACTTCATTCCTGGAGCTTTAAGTGTTGAGCAACAATGTCGATGGATAAAGGAAAGCTTGGTGAGCTTTCCCCAGCCCCCCAACAGGACTAATCATAATGCTCATTATGGTCCTGTACAAGATTTGTTTACTGCAGCGGGAGAAGGAAAAATTCTTGTTCAAAAGGAGGATTCACTAAAAGAATCAGAGCCGTTAAGCAATGCAAACGAGCCACGATGGAAATTCTGTGATAAAACAGTAAATGTTTCGTTGAAGGGATATGGTGGCAATTCAATCTTGGCTTCAGTGCTGCTGAGAAAATTGCGGTGGAGTACGCTTGGGTTGCAGTTTGATTGGTCAAAGGTGATTCATACCATTCAATTTAGCTGACATGGCGCATTAGATGATCTTTTTTAGTTTAAATTTGCGAAGGGTTATGTTTAACGGATAATTTCATTGTCCAGCGAAATTATGACGTGTCTCTACCACATAACAAAATTCCTGATGCACTTTGTCAACTGGCTAAAAAGTTGGCATTGCCTGCTTTGCCTGCTGGAGATGAGTTTAAGCCAGAGGCTGCTATCGTAAACTATTTTGCATCAGGTATCAAGAAATACATTTGATGTTTTCCCATCTTGTTATTTACATGACTTGTTTCGTCAACTCATCATTTGTAAGACGTTCTTTTTTGATCTTCCACTTATCAGGTGATACCCTTGGCGGACATCTCGATGACATGGAATTAGATTGGACTAAGCCTATAGTAAGCATGAGGTCCAATGTCACATCCTTATTGCTTATATTTTTCTTATGAAAAGGCTTCATGATGGCAGCAAGTTGAATCACCATTTTGTGTTTTTCAGTTTGGGCTGTAAAGGAATTTTTCTTCTTGGTGGGAACTCTCGAGATGATGAACCCTTAGCAATGTTCCTACGTAGTGGTGATGTTGTACTAATGGCTGGAAAAGCTAGGGAATGCTTTCATGGTAAGCATGGAATAATATGTTCCCTTATATATACTGCTGTATGACTAATTTTTCATTCATTTTACTACGACAACTGAATCATTGTTCACTGTAAATATCACAGGGGTTCCCCGGATATTCACAGACATGGAACACTCTGAAATTTCACTCTTGGAGAAACATTTATCAACTGCAACCGATCAGTGTTTTTTGGATTACATTAGAACGTCAAGAATCAACATCAACATTAGACAAGTCTTTTAAGTTTAATCCAGGGATCACTGTCTATTCATCTCCGTTGAAGTAATTTTTTTATGCTCTCATCTTCGATCTTTATATATGGAAGATCTTTTTTGAACCAAAGACGTATACATCGAGAGTACATCAACTCGCTCATCTGCGTAAGCTTCATTGTAATAGTTTAGTGAGCGGCGTTTTTTCAGTCAAAGAGCTCATTAGCTGAGTGCAACACTTGCAAGATAGCAGTAGGCTTCACTTGCTTCTTGTTTTGGTACTTACATGTGCTAGTAATTTTATCTGGAAATTTTGTAAACAGAAGTTTGATTTTTGTTTAGTGATGAAAAGTTCATTAAATACAAGTATATTAATTTGATTCTTTTTGTGAGGGAAAGGGACAACAATGAGTCCTCATGTCTTTAAATTATGTTGCTGTAAAAAGTATGCTGTATATTTTCCTAATTCTTACATGTATTGAAAGAAGACAAAATCTGCATAGCAATTTAAAAAAAAAAAAACAAAAAATGTGTTGAGAGTGGGATTTGAACCCACGCCCTTTCGGACCAGAACCTTAATCTGGCGCCTTAGACCAACTCGGCCATCTCAACTTGTGATGCTTTTGGTTGGTTTTACATTTTAATAAATATAATTTTATTTTCATTTACCTTTTCTTTTAAAGAGAACAAAGAGAAGTAAAGGAGAAATAACATAATGGAAAGTTGCAATAGAATACGTTTAAAAAAATGAAATTAATTTTATTTTTATTGTGTTTTGAAGTACTTTATTATTTTTATTAATTATGTAAGATTTTTTTTTATAAAAAGATAATGTATTTGAAAATAAAGTATAAAGTAAGCGGTAAGTGCATAAGGGAGTGTATATTTTGATTTTCGTTTATTGGTCTCTCAAATTTCAAAAAAATTGTTAAGTCAAACAAGCATACTTAATTTTATGGGAAATTTCATATGGTAAGATCGAACTTTTATGAAACGCTAGTAGTAGCACTTTTGTAATATTTTCCCACATGGTAGCATCCAGTTTATGCCTTATCTAACTGCCGTAGTATTTTCCGTTAAATTCTTGTCAATTTTCATTTATCTCACCGTTTTGACGTTTTTGCCCTTATCAAGTATTGGTTGTTGTTTTTATAATTTGCCCTAAACTATTTTTCTGCTCTCAAATGTTTAATTTACTATTTTGATGTTTAATTTACCGTTTTATTCATTAGAGCTCTCAAATATTGTAACAATTTTATTTTCATTCAAATTATTGTCTTTATAATTTACCATAATGAAGTACATATGTATTAGTGCTAGAAATGTATCTTTTGAACTTTATAATCCTAGTTAAGTACATTAAGTGAACATTATGGCTTACGTAATATAGCTTAAGGCACCTTTGTTAAAAATGCCAATAATTTGAATGAAAACAAAAATTATTACATCATTTGAGAGCGTTAATGAATTAAACGGTGAATTAAATGTCAAAATGATGATTGAACATTTGAGAGCATAAAAATGGTATAGGTTATAAAGATAACAACCAACACTCAATAAGGGTAGAAACGTCAAAATAGTAAAATAAACGAAAATTGACAAGAATTTAACGAAAAATGCTACGGCGGTTAGATAAAACATAAATTAGATGCTACCATGTGCATAAAGTGGATGCTACCATGTAGAAAAATCTTACAAAAGTGCTACTACTGGCATTTCATGAAAGTTCGATGCTACCATATGAAATTACCCTAAGTTTATTAATTATTTTCGTAAACAACTAGCTTAAACAACCAATAAAAATAATTAATACTATAACTAATTAAACAAATTAACTAAAGAAGTCAAAAACCATGGCGAATTTGCAAATACCCCCAAGTAATAAAGTAAACTTTGTTTTATTAAAAAAACTCGCCAATTTAATAAAAAGTATTTTTTCCGTTCCAATTTACTTGCAATGTTTGCTATTTCACATAGTCTAATATACTAATTTAATTTTAAATATCTCTAATTATAAATAATAAAAAATTATAAAAATTTAATATTAATATTGTTTACATGAATCAAACAAGATCACTGTACTTTAATCTATAAATTAAAAACTAATCACAAATTAAAAGTGATAAATAATTAGTGTCTTTTTTATGAATTTTCCAACTAATTTGAAATAATCTATTCAAAAGTGACTTAATAAATTATAAGGAAAGTGGGGAATTGTCATTCTTATGTTTGGATAATCTGGGAGATATTTTTCAGCATTGCACATATAAATTTGTAAGAGAAAAGGAAATCCAGATTCAAGATCAGCCTCATAAAAAAAGCCAAAAAAAAAAAAAGTGAAGAGAAGCAAGCAAGAGAAAGAGAATATCACTGAAAGAGGCAAAACGTCGAATACATGGCGTGCAGGATAGTCTTACGAACGGTTTTCTCTACGGAACCATGGCTGCTACCATCTTCTTCGAACCGATTTCCTCCCATTAGGCCGTCCCAGGCTCATCATCAGCTGAAAATGGGTTCGGGTTTTCGGGATAACGAGACCCATTTCTTCCACAGGCTTAGTTGCTCTGCTCAGGATGACCAAGGTCCCCCGCAAGAAGCTGTTCTCAAAGCCATTTCTGGTATCAAAGTTATCTTTTTAATTTCTGGGTATTTGATTTCTTGAGGTTGGTAGTTAAAATTTTGATTTGATTATTTGTTTGTGAATTGTGATGGAATATAAAAGTTTGATGTTTATATGTTTGTGGGTTAAATTATGCCGGTATATATGGTAAATTTGATTGTTTTTCATGATACAGGTTGTTAATTGAAGAAATATGGAGAAATCCATGGATATTTTAAATGAAATAGTTGATTTAATCCTTGATTATATTCCTTGGTTTGACACTTATGTCTATGTTAAGGTAGCAAATCTTAAAAATCCCTTTGTAGTTACAAAATCATAGTAAGGTGATTATGTAAATGTAGTTTTTTATAGTGGTTTTATAGGGAAAGCCCCATCCTAATGTCCATGGGAACAGAACTTAATTCCAAACATGCCTTATAAATTTCGACTTCCACCTATTACTTCCTTTCCAAGTGGATACAAAGAGAATTAAATTTTATGAAGGAAAGGAGATGTTTGGGGTTGCACAAGCATACCATGGATATTTGACATGAAACATTCAAAACAAAACGAAAATGTATCTCGATTACCACCATTTATTATCCACTACAAAACGGGTTGTGAAGTTTTTGTGTGAAAAATCGATGCCATTAGGCCAAGTAATACAGTGATATTTTCTGGTATGATTGGGGCTAAATGGAATGCAAGACAATTCAATTAGTTTGAATTGTTTAAGTATGAAGCAAACTTGCCAATATGGTCTATCTGAAATCATTTGTGATGTCATTTAGAGTGTGTTTGGATTGAAAGAAATGAAGGGAAAGGAAGGGGAGGGATTTGGAGAGATGTGAAATCACTTGTTTGGATAACAAAATGGGAGGGAATGGAAGGGATTTGGAGGGGAGGTGTTTGGAGGGAAAATACGGAAAAGTTTTGTTAAGAATACAATCTCTCCAAAGGTGGAAAGATTTGGAGGGAAAACACTTGTTTTCCTTCCCTTTCCCTTCTAAACAAACAAGATACACTCCCTCCTTACCCCTCCCCTTCCTTTCCCGTCCTTCCCTTCCCCTTCCTTTCCTTTCTTCTTCTTCCAATTTTGCTATCCAAACATAGTGTTAGTTGGAGGGAACTGGTTTAATGATAGTATTGTGTGGTGTGGGAACTGGCTAGCTTTTCTCCATATTTGTCATATTTTATTTGTAAATTATTGATTGATTGCCTAAAACTTATTAGAGTATGTCTGTCTTCGTTTTTGTTTCAGAAGTTTCAAAGACGGAAGGAAGGGTCGGACAAACTACAAATGTTGTCATTGGAGGGACAGTAACTGATGACTCTACCAATGAATGGCTGGATTTGGACCAAAAGGCATGTTTTGTTTGTTTTTTCTTTGATTTCTTTTTTATTTCATCTGAATATTAAGAAAATTGGGGCCATCCGTTATCGTGAGTCGTGACCATTAATTGTTGTCATGATGAGGGTTGGAGTTGCTTGCTTTGTGTACTTGTTATGCTTGTGGAGTTGAAACATCCTCAGACCACGTTGGGGCTGACTTTGCAATAATATATTTTCTTTCTTTAACTATAGGTGAACTCATACCCTACAGTAAGAGGATTTACAGCTATTGGAACTGGTGGCGAGGATTTTGTTCATTCAATGGTCGTAGCTGTTGAGTCGGTCCTTCAGCAACCCATCCCCGAGGTAAGTCTTATGAATCAGTACCACACTTTTAGCTGTTAATTGACAGTTTAGTAGTTATGTGAGAACATTGTTGTCTTATAATACTTTATGCATTTTATGTCTCGTTCATGTACATCTAGAGTAATATGTAACAGTGTAGAATATGTGATATCATATTGAGGCTATCATATTGGTCCTCCTGAAGGTATAACCATATAATGAATCGATATATCTCATTTTCGTGCAATTGCCAAAGGTGGAGTTAGCATCATATATTCTGATAGGCTGCTTTTTTCTTGGTGATATTTGTTGAAACTGCACACACCCCATTCTAAAACCAAGGAGTAGTCCATCAAACTTATATATTTGTCAACCTCTCTTTATTAAGTTGATGTGGGATCGCATGTGAGTTATTATTCAATATTTAGAGTATGTGCCTTTTTTTAGGAGGCTTGATATTTTTGACCCATACAATGTCCGAGGGTCTGGCTTATTGGGATCTTTTTGAGCTTGCTAATATTTGCTCTTAGCGGTTTGAAAGTCTAGAGATATTAAACCATGTATTTTAATGAGAGCAAGGTTGAAGCCATTCTTGACTGGTGGTTCTTTTCGTGCTTCTCTTAGATGCTTGGATTTCATTGTATTCATAATTCGGAGAATTTTAGAGATGTTCAGCCATATGCTAAAAAACTCCTTCTTCCAGTCGTTTCTCATGTTAGGTAGTTCTGGAGCCAATCTATCAATTATTTTCATCTATCCAATGACTGAAGTATTATAAGCACAAAAGGTTCAACAACTTTAAACCAACCCTAAAAACCCGCATTTGGGGCTCTTATTGAAACTTAGATATGAAGACTTGATCTAGAATTTACCAATTAAAGCACGTTCACATGTTGAGACTTGATAAATGTCAAAATCCAAATCAATTGTAAGTAAATTAAGTTACTGGATATTCTTTAACTGAAAATTTCTGTCAGTGGTTTCCTGTGATTATTGTTTGTTCCAGATTTTTCTTAGTTCCGTTACCTATTATAGTGTTGAGTTATGCTAGTTCTCTCTTTTTCCTTATTTGTACTCCCTTTGGCGCACCTCGTTTATCAACTACTAAGCATTACTTCGCTAAGTGGTAGATTTGTTTCATGGCTGAGTAGTGAGTACTCATGAATCATCAATCATAGCTAAAAAAAATTTTTTGAAAAAAGAATTGTTACTAATGTATATATGCATCAAGTAGATTTCATCCCAGAAATCCAGTCCGCTTGATGACCCCCTTTTGGTAAATGATTGGTTGTTGGTAGCTACATATCTAAGTGGTGTTCCCAACCTCTATTTGGGCAAACCCTACAAATTTTTTTTTATACAACTCAAACCTTTTATGTACCTCAAATCATCTCTTTGGCGGAATTTCTATCAAATAAGCTTTTGATCCAATTACGCTTGGGTAGACGCGTGAAATTGGATTTGAAACGAAGATGAAGGATATTCCAAGGCTGATATGCAGCGTCTTGACAAGAGCTGGACTGCCAGGTCTCCTCTCAACACAACCCCGATGCTTTCCTTTGATCAATCAATGGAATGCTCAGTGTTCTTGGATAGAGTGAAGTGTAATCTTGAAGGCTGATCAAGGGTTTACACATTCACGAAGGGCAAACTGGCCCTAAGTAACCCAATTGCAAAGGCAATTGAAGGAAAATTCACTCAAGGAATTTTTCTGAATTTTATTAAAAATCAACTTGTCTTTTACAATGAATGATTCCCCTATATATAGGACTAATTTACATGATCAAAGCAAGGAAGAATCATAAGTTTATGCAACTAACATAACGGTCGTATTGCCTCGTGGTTTACACGTGCATATTAAAAGAAAAAACAAAACAGAAACTAAAATACTCTACAATATTTTCAGACTAAAACGGGCGACTGGATGACCTTGGGCTCACATTTTGAATGACTTCCCATGCTTGGTATTGGACACAGAGTCTTGATGGAGAGATCCTTGTATGAAGATTCCATTTCTACCCTTTCTTCCTCCTAGGATACGAGTATCCGTTCTGGAAAGCTCACGAAAGGAGGGCTGGTCAGCTGTCTTTAGGTGCAGAATTCTGACAGTTCATCTTGCAACTGTGTGACCTTCAACCTCTTTTCTTGGTGTCTTCCTGTGATTGTTAGAAGGAGTTTAGGGTCTTGATAGAAAGGTCCATGTAGTGAGATTCCATTTCTATCTTCCACGTCTTCCAAGATACAAGGGTTAGCTCTGGACAGTCCTTGCAAGGTCACCTGGTCGAAGGTTTTTCAAGGGATGTCTGTTTGCTCTGTTTCTGTTCTCTGTTGTTGTTTGCTGTTCTATGGTGCTATTTGCTGTGGAATGTGTTGTCGGTCCTTGCTTGTGTTGTTTATGTTCTTGATTGTGATGCTCATGATGGTTCTCATCTACATACATGTCTTCAAGGTCAGCTTGTATTGAACCATGTGCTTAAATGTGATTGAAAGATGAACATGACTTGGGAGATGCATGTGCATATGGTTGAACAACACACGTCCATTCTTCCCCTTATTGCCAAGCTACCAAGATCTGAACCAATATGGTTCAATCCCTCCTTCTTGGAAAAAGAATTGTCCTCAATTCTTGACCCTCTCTTTGCATGCTTGAGCTATCTAAAGGTGACACAAAGCTGTTCATTCGTGCAGCCCACTGGTGCTACTTGATCTGACCTGAGCACATACCCACTGTAATGGCACACTGATTCTGCACCTACCGTTTATGGCTGTCAGAATACAAGCCTTATTGATCTGCTTCTGAATTCTAGTGTTGGGCTGTTCTGCACAACCAACTTTGCTTGCTGTATTATTGCTGTTGATCCCATTATTCAACCAAAGTTTTATTACTCGTCATTTATTTACACTAACATGCTTGAATTAAATTAGGAATCAGGTTCCTCATGACCATTACACATGTAAGGAAGAATGCTCTTGCCCTTACTTGCATAATGAACCACACCCATATATTAAACAAGCTTACCAAGAAGATTAGCTTGCTTGTATTACCAAGGCGACACTCTACTTGCTGCATTTTCCCCTTTTTAGAAAAAGTTCTTCCTCGAATTTTTGTAGGTTGAACCTCTACAAATCTACTAACATGAACAAACTCCACAAAGTGTGTTTGTTTATCCACATGATCAATGTGAACAACATGATCAATGTGAACAAACTTTCCCTCCGTAGCTTGCACAACATGTGAACTAGTCCTCAAACTTGAAGGATAATTCACCACTTCTAAGGGTTGAATAAAAGAATCAACATCCTCAACATTAGTTGCCTCAACGGTTTCTTCAAGATCATCAACAACCTCTACACATGATGCTTCAACAATCACTTCACTATCTTCCACAATGGACGGTTCTTGATTGTGATCAAAAGAAGAAAACAATGGTGTGCTTTGTGTATCAACATGCTTGGAAATGATCTCAAATCTAATCCTAACCGGATCAACATCAGGATTAAACTCATGAACAATTACCATTTTAGAATCCCCATGTTGCTCTTGCAATTGTTGTTGAAATCTCAGCTTTTCTTCATGAAGTTCAAGCCTCCTCTTCAAGCTTTGCTTTTGACTCCTAACATCTAGACCTGTCAAACAGGTCGGACGGGTCGGGTCGTATAAAAATATTTTCGGGTTCGGGTTGAACGGGTTTAAAAAATTACGGTTTCGGGTTTAGACTACCTCGTTTAAGACCCTAAGTTGTCGGGTTCGGGTTGACCCAACGGGTTTTGCACTTTTTTGAAAAAATAATTTACGTCAATGATAATATATTAATATGTACCTATTACGATAATATTTTAGTATGTACCTATTACGATAAAATTGTAACTTATATAGAGTACATATCAAAAGTTGCATGAAACAGAAAATAAAATTAGTTCAACAAAGTATGACAATTACAATTTAATAAACTTGGTCATAGTCTACTATTTGATAATCTAATAAGACAACATTTACTAAAAATCATCATCTTCAAGAATTTCAATTCCGCTCTCTTCTACGCCGATAACTTGAGGTTCTTTGTTTGGATCCCGCAAAATCGGAATTTCAACACCGTCTTCAAGAGAATTGTTATCTTCACACAAATAAAAAACGAACTATTTAATTAGCTATGAATCTCTTTATTTCTCAAAATGCAAAAAAAGAAAGACAATTTACCATTTTCAACATCATATCCATATAGCCAACTTCGGGTTGTGACCAAAGTCTCGGCACTCTCCGGTAGTAAGGAAGCTCTCCATTTTGTTAGTATCCTACTTCCCAAGCTAAAACTCGACTCGGAAGCAACAGTAGTAATTGGAATACTTAACAAATCTCTTGCCATACTTGCAACTTGTGGAAACCTTTTAGCATTATCCTTCCACCAACCAAGAACATCCAAATCCGACAAAGGATCCAATTTATGCTCACCTAAGTAGTCATCTAGTTGTGTTCTACCTTGAGAAGAAGAATTCTCATAAGATGAAAACGCCTACAAAACAAGAGAACTTCTATTAATAATTATTGAATAACAAATTTAAGTACAACATAATATCAAAAGGTTAAGAATGAAAACTTACAGTAAGACTTGCATTCCCGCTTCCAACTCTAGTACAATCAAGGGGAGAAATATCAACTTGTGAATACTCTTCAAATAGCTTGAAGAGACTTTCTTTCACTTTCTCAGTCTTATATTCAGCACTTCTACCATCTAATTGCACAAAACAAAACTTCACATATTGAAGTTTTAAGCGAGGATCTAAAATGGCAGCCATGGAAAGAATCATGCTATAGTTTTCCCAATACTTATCAAATTTAGCCTTCATGCCCTTCGCCATATTGCTTATCGACTCATCCTCAATATTACAATAACTCAATATGAGAGACTCAATTGACCAGACATTCATCAAATACAAGTTTGCTGTTGGATAATTCCTTCCCGAAAATTGCTTGGTAATAAGGTCAAATGGCCTAAGTAGATCACAAATTTTTGCAAGTCTAGACCATTCTTCCTCAGTTAAAGTAGAAGTTGATGTATCCGATCTTCCTAACCTAGAGAAAACAACTTTGTATACCAAAGCCCTTTGAATCATCATGAATGTAGAATTCCACCTCGTTGGACAATCCAACAAAAGACCTGTAGAACAATCCAAACCAACTCCAGAAACACATTCAGCAAATTTCATTTTCCTAGCTTCCGAAGAAGTCCAATGTCTAACCAATTGCCTAATTTTACTCAAAGAATCACTAACACATTTCAATCCATCTTGAACAATCAAGTTCAACACATGAGCACCACAACGAACATGAAAATATTCACCATCACATGGCAAGCTACCAAAAACAGAAAGACTATCTGCCAACAAGTCTTGCATATTATCATTGCATCTAGCATTATCTAAAGTAATGGAAAATATTTTCTTATGTATTCCCCATTTTTTCAGATTATCAAGAATAGTATCATGTAACACTTGAGCATTATGAGGAGGAGGAACATGACAGAAATTAAGTATCTTGTTGTGCAACTTCCAATTCTCATCTATGTAATGAGCAGTTAAAGAAAGGTATCCTTGACCAACAATTGAGGACCACATATCCGATGTCAAGCAAATCTTTCCAGGGATAACATGTAATGCCTTTTTTAATTGTTTTCTCTCCCTTTGATGAATTTTAATAGTCCAATTCCTAGCTGTATTTCGACATATTGGTTTACAATTTTCATTTAAATATGTATGGATATCCCTATTCCCTTCATGCTCAGCAAAAGTGTAACTATATCCATGCCTAATGATAGCCAAAGCAACCTTTTGTTTGTACTCAATAGGATTGTATTTCAAAACAGGCTTAGCTTTTTTATCTAAGAGCATTTGACGAATATCACAATTATCACGAGCTTGACAAGATTCAGTGTGACGTCTAAAATTAGTAGTACCATACATTGAGTCGGCAAAGATAGGTCCTTTATTACAATACTTACAGTAAGCTCTTGGCCTCTTATCAGCGAATTCATCACCATCGAAAGTATTGTAATGGTCCCAACAATCTGATGTCCATTTTCTCTTGCGAGTTCCGAATGTTGGAGTAGCTTCTTGCCCAATGTTAGGAGTCTCAACATTTGTTCCATAACTTCCATCTGTTCCAGGATTGTTACTATCATCATTTGGCTCAACTCCTACAAAACAATGTAGATTACAGGTTCATTATATTAGCATTTGGGTCTAAAAGTGTCATCATTTGCCTTTGAAGTTTGATTTATGCAGATGTTGATCAATTTTAATTGTTTAGCAGAAGTTTTCAACATTTATTGAACTTCCTTTCAACTTGTCCTCATTGATAATATAAACTCCATTATTGTTTTTCTATAATCGATCTTATAATATATCCCATTAATTTTATCAACACATGTTCATGTTTCTATTATTAGGAGGCTTTAACAACATTTTTGAACAAAAGTTATGTGAAGACATATCATTAACTGCAAATTTTCTCACTATTATTTTGGCAGTATTTTCCTGATGGAATTTTCTCTTTAATGATAGCTAACAACAAGGATGAGGGAGATGGAAACGAGGAAAGCGATACAGAGGAACTTGCTGAAGCAGAGGAAGAGGAGGAGTCTGACTTGGACTTAGCTTGGAAAATGCTTGATCTTGCTAGGGCCATTTCGGAAAAGCACTCTAGGGAGACAATGGACAATCCAAGAACAATCCAAATTCCAAACTTTAAACTTGAAAAGCAGAGCAATAATCAAGAACAATCCAGATTCCAGAACAATCCAGAACAACTTAAAAAGCAGACAATGAAATTTAAACAAACAACAATTAAATTTAAGCAAACAACAAACAACAATCCAGAAAATACAGAGACTATTATCAAACAACAAAAACCAAGCACCAAAATATAATTAAATTTAAACAATTTCTTCGACATTGTTAAAACCTCGAAGAAACTGGAACCTACACGCCCAGAAATTCGCGAGGAATTCGAAGAAAACAGCGATTCATACTGAAATTGCCAGAATCCGAATACGCAAACTAAAATTAACTACAAATCAACAAGTAAACAAATGAAATTGGTACTTCAAATTACCTTCTTGAGGAGTGGGAGATGATGAAGAAGAAAAGAATTGTCCAAGAGGTGATGGTGAACAGTCTGAACACCCTTTTCGTGGGAACGGAGGGCGGCGGCGGCTACTACTTGAAGCTCGACGTCCCATAGATTTAGGGCTGATGATGACTGGGAACGGAGATGATGACTGAGGATGAAGAAGAACTCTGAAGAAGGAACGATCGCCTGAGGAGTGAGGTGTGACTTGTGAGGATGAAGAACAACGCAGATTAGGGCCGGCTGGATGAAATGAATGAAGCGCCTTTCTTTCCTCTTTTAATTTTTAAATTTTAAGGGTTAAACCCGACGGGTCAGACCCGACCCGACCCGTTTTTGACCCATTTTTTGCGGGTTTAAAAAAGCGGGTTAAACGGGTCACTTTTTAAAAATATTTGTTCAAAACCCGCTTTTTGCGGGTCGGGTTTTTTGGGTTTAGCGGGTCGGGTTCATATTTGACAGGTCTACTAACATCCACCAATTGTTTAAGACAAAGACTCAATTGAGTCCAATCCCTTTGACGGTAACAGTCCACTTTCAACATTTCAAGCCTTTTCTCTGTCACATTCAATGTTGCTAGCTGAAGATTTTCAAGTGTACACTCTAGTTTATCCACGGATTTATGTATGTTCATGTTTTCTATCGTTAATTTCATATTCTAAGGCTCAAGAATCTCTCAAAATTTTAAGTATGAGAGTAAGGATAAGAGTGAAAAGAAGGAAAAACAAAGAAATGAAGTATGGAATTTTTTGTGCACAAAACAGAAAGAAAAACAGAACCAAACAGCCCCAAATTCAGAAATCAGTATGAAATGTTTGCTATTGAAAACCCGAACAAACCAACTCCAAGTATGATGAAACTTGGTGACAACACACCTCAAGATGTCTACAAACACCCCAAATTGGAAATACTCAAATGCGTGGTCTAGTTTGATCACAATTCAAAAATTCCTCCAAACATCCAATCTGAACTGTTTTTGTGACCTTTGGTCTAAAACACTTGCGCATCTTTTTTTCCACAACTCCAATGACTACACGAAAATACTGAATAAAAACTAGACTCAAAAATACCCAAAATGAAAAAAAGAAACAATGAAAAAGACTCAAAAATGAAGGAGACACAATGAAAATACAGAAGACAAATATAAATGAGACTCTCCTGTACTTTGAGAAACAACAATGAAATGGGTCAATCAAGAAACCTATGAAATGTAAGAAATAGGGCACAAATGATATGGTTTAATGAATTTAGGATAGATATTGATAATTTGGTGAAAGATGAGAGCAAAATAAGAGAATCTTGATAGGTTTTCGAAGACAACTTACCAAGGTACTCGGATTTCATCAGTTTTGGGCAGTCTGTAAAGAAAAATTCATATCTCCTTAACCACAACACCAAATCCAAAGATTCCAAGGCCAAAAGTTTCCCAACTCAACCCCAAATACCGTGTAAAAACAGTTTTGAAAACAAATCACAATACGATCCCCAAAACACTACTACTTTCGACCCCAAATGCAGTCAGTTTCTGACAGCTTCTGTTTCTTCTTGTTTTTGCGACTTTTATCTGTTGTTTCTCATCAAAACCGATTGAATTTTGAACCCCAAGGACTTTGATCAAACACTCCCGATGCCTGTTTAGGAGCCTCAGGGAGTCGAAGATTGTCTTTGGTACATGAATTTTTTATTATTATTTGAAAATGCCAAAACAAAAACAGCGTTTACATCTTTATGAACTATAATTAGCTTCACATTTTTGGCCTAAGTTGATAGAGCTGAATTGGTGATTGGTGTTTACATCCTATCAACTAGATTGTGTCCATTTAAAGATTCTCTTTTTTCTTGTATTGATCTTAAGTTCTTAACCTTTTCTTTGAATTTTTTTTATTACGGGGTAAGAAGGGAGCAGAAACTGATATTCCTGTAGGTGGTGAGAATCGAATTTGTCAACGCTGGAAAGTAAAACCATCAAACACTAAGTCAACTCATGAGTCTCATTTCTGTGAACCTTCATACTTTTTGTGAGAGATAATAATGTTCCATTTAAGTATGTCTTTGTATTGGGGAATAATCTCTCTGGACTCAAGAGAATAAATAAGTTATATACGGACATATGGTGTTATGGCTACGATTGGTGTCTGATTGAATGTTGTTCGAGCATTTCTATTACTTTCCCCATTAATCATAGCTTCTAGAGAGCTATCAAGCTCAAGCAAGTTCTAGTTATGTTTCTTTATTATCCCTTTGTTCATCCTGCAATCTAGGAACTTTCCATATGCAAGTCCTATATTACTCGGGATTGGAGTCCTGTTCGACTCAGATACAGATGCGAGTGTGTGTCCGATTTGACTATCTGATGTCTTAGTTTCAATACGAACTTAATTGAAGTTTCAAGTGTCTTACCCAGATCGGAGTATCAACATATTTATTTAGGCAAAATAAAGAGTCCAAAAACATAATCCAAGACAATTGATATTAGTGCAGCCTTTTAGCTCTCCCCGGCCTTTGACTTGTGCACGATACTTAATTGATAACTCTAACTGCGACTATGTATCCTTTTAGTTCTATTACAAGAAATTGTAATTTGAAATCTGTAAGGCAATTTACATTGTTATTCTGCTTTCCTTAAACCTTTATCATCTAAACTTATGGGATTACTTGTTGATAGGGTCAAGTTAAGCAGAAAACATCGTCAAGGGGAAAATACGTTTCTGTAAATATTGGCCCTGTGCAAGTCAGTTCTAGCGAACAGGTTTCTCTCTCGCTTTCTCGCCATTCTGTATAATGAATTTAGATTACTGCATGATTCGGATCTGTAGCAATACCTTCCATTAATGGAATGTAAAACACCGAAAGAGGGCTAATTTGTGTCGTTGTTGTCTAATTAATGTATACAGGTGCAAGCAGTTTACAACGCCATGAGAAGAGACGATCGAATGAAGTATTTCCTCTAGCCTCAATTCTATATTTCTATTCTCTTTTTTAATTTATACTTTTATTTATATAACCCATATCTTTCTCCAGCTCTTGTAAAAAAAAAATAATTAAAAAAAAATAAAAAAAAATGTTATATTACACTATTAAGTGGCTATTGTGTATATTGCTAGTATACTTTTTTTTTCAATTATTTTGCCTCATTTCTTTTTAGTATGGAAATAAGATATTGGATATAGTGGGTTAAAGTATTATGATATTTAGAAATAAAAGAGGATATATTGGGCAAAAATGATGAGGTTACATATATAAAAATTATAAATAAAAATAAAAAAATTTATTATGGCAAATGAAAATGAAAAATGAGTTAAATTAAATAGGAGTAGAATAGAGGTGGTGTTAAAACTTGAAATCTAAGTCCTAACGTGTGCTCTCTTCATTTGTTGATTTTTCATCAAAACTACATATGTGACCAAATTTGACTTCTTTTTTGGAAAATGACTAAATACTTGACCTGTTTTCTTATATTTTAGAAAATTTATGAATTCTATTTAATTTACAAAGTGCATAATCCAAAAGCGTTAGGAGTTGCAAGTTTCACTAAAACAAAATTGAAAAAAAGCTAACACCCCCTTTCAAAAAAACGTCTCAAAAAACGATTGAGATGAAAATAAAAAAATGAGTATAACTGATAATAAATGAGTATATTAAATATTTAAATAAATTTCAAAAATAAATTAAATATATTGACAAAGTAGTTTATTAGACAATTTTAGCTTATTTGATGTAAATAGATTGTTGAATGGTCAAACTAGCAAATACTAATATTTGTTAAACTAGCTTGTTGAAACAGCTTACTATTAAGAATAAGTTGTTTTTGAACAAGCTGATTATAGAAGCGGTTTCAAAATCAATTGGTCAAACCATTTAATAGAATTAGCTGGTCAAATTAGCAATCAACTACAGTTATTAGTCATTTGTCAAACATCTTTAAAAAACATGGTCAAAAATAAGATTGTGACAATTTGATGGACGAAAAAAAAAATAGAGAGAGTACGAAGTACGAACAGTAGAATGTTGAAAAGTATTCAATGAATTGGAGAAAATTTGAACCATTAAGCGAAAAAGAAAATTAACAAAATAAATTAACTTCTAAAAATATTTCAAAAGTAAGCGTGAAAATCTCAAACCTGTGGTTTGGAGCTGTTCGCAGTTACTAACTACGAACAGCTACTTTGTCCTGTTTAGCTGTTCGCAGTTACTAAGTGCGAACAGATAGTTAATATTTTTTTTCCTTAATTTTTGAGTTGTTATTTGTTGTATTTGCATTAGAGACATTAGAATAAGTAATTACAAGTCAATGTATGTTTCAGGAGGCATGATTCATCGCCAAAACTTCGATCATTCGTAAGTGAAAGCTTGGAGGCTATGATAAAGTAATTAAACATATATATTCAACAAAATATATACAAATGTTTGAAATATACAACTGAATAACAATATATATATATATATATATATATATATATATATATATATATATATATATATATATATATATATATATATATATATATATATATATATATATATATATATTCGATCCAAATACACAAAAGTTAAACGTTAACGCTCACGACCCTCATTTACCCTATCCAACTGAGTTGGTCTCCTACGCCTCCTATGATAGTAAGAGCCTAAGAGGTGTTCGGGTGTCGCTCTGGCAGTGGAGGGGATTGGTACAGTGATGGTTGTGATGGCCCAGCCTGCGAGGTCCTTGCAACGTCAACGTCAACGTCAACGGGGTATTAACTCAAGTTAATATGTTATATATATATATATATATAACATATTACCTTGAGTTACAGGTTCTAGTGTTGTGACCTTCACTCCCACAACGACGACAATTAGATCGTTTCTTTCTACCCTCATCCATTTCATTGGGAATTCTCCTAGACTTAGGCCTCCCTTTACCCCAAATTTGATTGGGATCATGTCTAAGTTCAAAGCTCGTGTATTGCGACCATGACCTCTTATCGATCATTGGCATAAAGTAATGTTCGTATGTACTTGCATAACTTTGAGATGTATAGCACGGATCCACGAACCTCTCATATGAAAGGTGTCGTTTGATGCAAACAGCAAGTATATGTGAACAAGGAAGGTGGTATATCTCAAGTTTGTTACATGCGCACTTCATTTGATTCAAGTCTACATGTTGAATCTTACCCCCCCTTGGACGATCCTCTAGTTCCCCTTCCAGTCTTAACTTCAAATACACCACTTCTATAATCAAATGTGATTATGTCATGGAAATTTGCCATCTCAGTATTTCTATTGATAATCCTAGTGGCATGCGTTGTGTACATGTGTCCTCCAAGTAACCATGCGCTACCACGTTCACGTCTTTGATCAAAGTAGTCGTTTACCAGATAGAAGGTGAATTCAACAAGTGTTGTCAAAGGTAAGAAATGTACACCCTTCATCACATAGTTGAAAACTTCAGCTAAGTTCGTGTTAGTAACGCCATATCTATGACCTCCATCATGACACAACGACCACTTAGACATATCATCCACGTCATCAATCCAGAAAATTGCCTCTCGTTTTGCAGTCACAATTGCCTTTAAACCATTCATTACCTTAACTTGTTGTCTTTGCTCAGCTGTTTTACCAAACAACTTCTTCAACTGAAGATTACCCATAGCACGATTGAAGTTGCTAAGCAAATGGCGTAAGCAAAACCTATGATAAGCATTAGGTGGTTGCCACTCCAGCTCTTCCATGGTTGCTAAAATACCCGCGTGTCTATCAGAAATAACGCATAAATCCATCCTCTGTGTGACATGCTTACGAATACAAGCCATGAACCACGACCATGCACTTATATTCTCCTTCTCTACCAAGGCAAAGGCCAATGGGAAGATTCCCTTATCACCATCTTGGGTAATGGCAGTCAATAAGGTATGACGATATTTATCATACAAGTGTGTGCCGTCAATGGCGATAAAAGGTTTACAATAATTGAAGCCTTCAATGCAAGGTTTAAAGGCCCAAAAGACACGTTGGAAGGTCCTAATATTAGGTCTCACATATACATCCGTGTCATTGTCCTTCTTAAAATACCACTCAAGTACTAACCCGGGGTTGGAATTAGGGATGCAGGCGGGGCGGGTCTAATAGGAGACCCGCCCCATCCCCGCCCCATCGGGGCGGGGATGGGTCCCGGTTTGATGGGTCATGGGGCGGGTACGGGTATAAAATTCATACCCACCGCGGGGATGGGGATGGGGATGGGTTTTAGGTGTTACCCGCCCCATCCCCGCCCCGCCCCGCCCCGCCTCACGAAATGTACAAATTTTGAGAATTGGAATACCTTAAATTATTTTTCAAATTTCTGAAAACCTTGAATTATTTTCAAATTTTTTAAAAACTTTAAAAACCCCGGTTTATATTTCTTTTAAAAAAAAGTTTCAAAACCCGGTTTTAGGTGTTATTAGTAGCATTCTGTGCGCAACATACACTGATTTGGCCATTTGAGTGTACTAATTTGTATAGCATACAGTAGCATTCTGATTCCATAAACATTTTGATTTTGTGTACATCAGTAGCGCCATTCTATGCACAACATACACTGATTTGTATAGCATATAGTAGCATCATTCTGATTTCATGAACATTATTTAGATTTATGTGCACTAATATTTATAGCTGATTTGTCCATACATACAGTAGCATATTTGACTCCATATTTGTATATACTCAGTTGAAAAACATTTTGAGGTATTATGATTTTTCATATTGAATTGCGTTAAAATTATTAGTGTTTTGATGTTATAATGAAGAAGAAGAAGGTAAATGAGATTAAGAACGGTTTGTATACTGATTTTAAACATGTATATTTGTTTGAAACTTTGATTATGTGTTCGTTTGGGACTTCGGATATATGTTTGTTTGAATTGAGACTTTGGATATGTGTTTTTCTTTGAGACTTTGGAGTTTGGATATGTATTATGGGTTTTAAGGCCCAAATAATTGAAAATAAATATGTGACACAGATGGGTATTTAAGCGGGGATTTAACGGGTGGTGGGGCGGGTAAAATGGGTATTAGACGGGGATGGATACCCAGATGGGGATGGGGATGGGGATGGTATTAGGTACAAACCCATCGGGGCGGGGACGGGGAAAAAATTATACCCGCCGCGGGGATGGGGATTAATTTACCAGATGGGGATGGGGATGGTAACGTCAATACCCGCCCCGCCCCGCCCCGTTTGCATCCCTAGTTGGAATGTCGCAAAGCTTCTAAAAAGCGTGGAAGGAGTGAGTAAGAACCTTCCCATGTCCTGTAAATGGACAACAAGGCTTGTTGTTTTGCACACCATGCTCGCTTATAATTCACATCCACACCAAAACGATCTTTAACCATCTGCCGTACGAAAGATACCTTAATGGATGGGTCTTTAGCAACACAATTTCTAATGACATTGTTAATGACAGAAGATGTCAGGTGAATGCGTCTATTCGAAACAGTGTCACTACCCAATACAAAAGAACCATGCTTACCCTTATAGGTAACAATACGCCATGAAGATAAATAAGAATCAAACGTAGTCCTAAGTCTCCACGAACAACCCCGCTTGCACTTCAAGGTAAGGAAAGTTTGGTTCGAGGTCTCCATTCTGTACTCCACATTTCTGCGAATATGATACACTCTGATAGCTTCCAACAAAGCTTCCTTGCTATCAAACATCATACCCTTCTCAAACTCTCCGTTTTCGATGTATGTGGACAGAGGGTATAAGGTGTAGGAGGAATGATTATAGGAATGTTGCCTAGGGTCATGTCATTTGCTAGCGCATCCTCATCGACATCCACATCGTCCTCAGAAGGATCGTCAATGAGCTCATTACTCTCATTATCATCATCCCAAGGTTCCATCTCAGCAATTTCTTCTAAGTTAACCACTGAATCAATTGGAACTTGATTCGTAGGGGGTTGAGAAAAAGTACAAGATGCGGAAGGAACGAAAGGATTAGGAGTTTCCTGATTTAATATAGGCATAGGAGTAGGAGTAGGATTAGAAGCAACTACTTTTCCTAATGGTACTTCTTCTACGTATAACTCCAAAGAGGGAATTTGGGTGGACTTTGAATGCTCCCACATAGCATCTATAGCCTCATCATCCTCAACAGGAAAGGCAAGCAATTCTCTACTAATGTCATATTTAAAGCTTATATTTACAGTACTTGTAGTAGGGTCCAATCTAATCTTAGAACATATAAAACGTTTAAAGTGGTTCAAATCCATGTTCCAATTGCAGGCAAACAACTTACGTCTTTCCCCAATATAATGAACTTTGGCACTACGTTCTCGAATACAATCATTCCAAAAACATACTATAATCACGCGAAATGATGCCATTTTCTACATTAATACAAAGAAAATCAACATCATCATCAACTTCATGCCCATACAAGTACATTATATTCATTTGATTATAATCTTTTTTGGTCTAAAAATTATTACTAATAATATTACTTCATTTATAATAATATTATCAACATTGAATTCAACTAATTCAACAACATTACTTCAAAAAACAACATAAAGCTATAAAAACAATTAAAAATTACCTTCAATACTTATAGATGATTAAGAATAGTCTTGATTTAACAACTAGTAACCTACATTTGAAAAAATAAGCAAATTTGATTATAACCCTAAAAAAACTACTTATACACCAAAAAAACGCAAACAAGTTTACCTTTAAGCAAGCTAGAGTATTCCACACTAATTTTAAAGTGTCAAATTGAAAGAGGAATACAAGAATTGATGGATTGAATCAATGGTTTTAGAGGGAGAATGTCGAGTATGAAGGTAGTGTTTTGAAAAATGGGGAAAAAACAAACTGATGCGTGTTTTTGTGCAGCAGGTCTGTTCGCAATTAGTAACTGCGAATAGCTAAACAGGACAAAGTAGTTGTTCGCAGTTAGTAACTGCGAACAACTATTTTGTTCTATTTGGTTGTTCGCAGTTACTAACTGCAAACAACTTCAAATTACAGATTTAGAATTTTCACATTTACTTTTGAAATATTTTTAAAAGTTAATTTATTTTTTAAATTTTATTAAATTTTTTTGCTTAATGATTTCAAATTTGAAACTCTCAATGAGGTAATCTCTGATACACGGACACGCCAATTGGCAGACGTGTCCCGTGTCGGACACGTGTCGGACACGGACACGCGACGGACACGCGAAAATCCGTGTCCGACACGCCAAATGAAGTGTCCAATATTTTAATATTTTTTCGGACACGCGGACACGGCTAGGACACGCAAGGGACACGGCAAGAGTGAAGGACACGTTTTAAAAAAAAAAAATTTAATGTGATTTTTTCTTAAGAGTTCAATTCTTAATTGTGGTTTTTTAATGTGTTTGTAATTTGATTTTTAAATACTCATGTTGTTTATTTGGTACTTATTTGCATTTTATGTGATTTTTATGTTTTTAAAGTGTTTATTTACAAATATCAAATGAAAGATTGTAAAATTATCTTTGATTTGATATATTTATTATATTACCGTTTTCGTGTCCCCGTGTCCGCCATTTTTAAGTTGGCATTTTCCCATACCCGTGTCTTGTCCGTGTCCGTGTCCGTTTTAGTGCAACCTAGGAGGTAATAACGTGCAATGAACGTAAAAAATTGAGTAACAAGTGACAGGAGACACGATTCATATAATCACGGATGACTACATGTATTAAATTTTCGTACTTCAATGTTTTTAACTATTTTAATGTTAACGTTACTAAATGTTGACTAGCACATGTATATTCATACAATGTGATTGTGAATTATGTAAAAATAACAATAATTTTTTTCAAAAAAAAAATTAAAAAACTCATGGTACTTGGATCGATGTATTATACTTTAACCGTTTTATTTTGTAATTTTGTTTGTTTAGAAAATCCGTATACAAAGAAAGAAATCTATACACTATGTTTCAAGAATAATAAAAGACAAAAGTTAAAATTATATCAACGTGAGATATCATCGGCCATTAAATATAATTTTTATGTATTTATATTTGATTTTAAAGTATGTTATTAATAGTAATAATATTTAATACTTTTATAAATGTAATAGTTATTTTTGTTAGCAAAAATTGATGTTATATTTTATTAAAAAAACTCATAATTTCGTATTGTACAAAGGGTAGAACTATTTGCTCTTTTATTCAAAATAAAATTATAAAAGTATAATTATAATTATACTGCGCACAATGCAAAATATGATATAATGTACGTAGCGTATATACTTGTTTAGAGTGAAACGAAATAAAACTATAATGTACAATATATTTTTAAAATTTTAATTTCTTAATTTATACAAATATGTCAGAAAATTTGATAAAGTAATGCATTGCACAGACACTATCTAAAAATTTGATAATGACGTGCATCGCACGAGCACTATCTAGTGTAACCAACAAAATAAAACAGAGGAGGCAGTAGATAAAAAAAATATAAAACATTAATAATATTAATTTGAGTTAAAAATATAGTTTAATGTAAAATTTTCATTTCACTATTAATTTATATATTTATTTAATAGTTGTATATAATCTCTGATGCTACATATTTGATAACTCTTTTTTTTTTTTCTTTTCAATACAAAAAGTTTATTGCTTCAAAATAACTTATAAAATGGTAAATGTGGAAGATTTTGGAAAGAGAAATCTGAAAAATTATTTTAAAGAATATTTAGCTAGCTAAACTATGCTCTTATGAAGCTAGAAATTGTTTTAACATATTGACATGGTTTTTATTTGGAGTTTGGACTCTTACACAAGATATTATTTCTGTAATAACAATATTTAAACATAACTTTTCGTAGTAAATTCTAAAAAATAGAAGAGTAAATGCTTCAACAAATCAACCGTAAGTCCTCCTAAATTACTCTTTTCTTAAATTTTTAAGGTAAAATTGGAGAATTTCCTACATATAAGAGTGAATTGATCCTTGAACAAAATCCTTTTCAATGAAGCGATTTGGTCCATGAATTGAACTCGTTTCATACAAAAAGAAGTAAAAATCATTCACTAAGCCAACCTACAATTTTTAATTTTCTAATATTTCAGCTTAAGTCGTAAAAATTTACAATTCATTTCTCCACCCTAGAGAAAAACACTAATAAATCTAACATAATTTGCAAATTCACATCAATATAATATAACAAACATTCTTAATAAAAATAATAAATCAACACAAAAAACATCCCAACTATTGCTAAAAAGGGAGGAATTTTAACCAAGTATTACACTAATAGAAACCAAATTCATCACAATTCACAAGAAAGTAAATACGAGTAAAACTCTGATTTCATATGATATCAACATACATCAATATTATATCGATACATCTAAAGAGAGCAATTTTAGATGTATACACATCTACTACAACAATTAATTATTTTTCGAGTATACCCACTACTAATTGTGATAATTAGGTAAAAAAATATCACTATTAGATGTATGTATAATATAACAATTATTATTATTTATTTTACCTAGCAAAAATTGGTACTACTACTATTATTTGGAGGTATCTCAAAATGCCATAATCTCCCGGCACTTTCAACCTTATACTTCATACATAAAAACTCGTTAGCAAACTCTTTCTCAACCTTCCTATCCACATCATGTAAAAACACGTGCGTATTTCCCACGCGCTTCCTCCCACGTGCCATAACGGCGGCTGAGAATATGGCAGCCATCCTTCCAGGAGCTTCTGGAAAGTATCCTCTAGGCGCGTCAATCATTATAACATCCCATTCTCTCTCGTACACTTCTTCCGGTAAGTTTTCTAAGGCTAACCGACACTTTCGGTTACCCTTCAAAAACGCCCGCCCAGGAAGACAATCGGGTTCATCCCGATAACCTGTCAAAAGCTCATCAGCCTCTTTCAGATGTGTTCGATACGGCACCGTTTTTGCGTTTAAATATGGGGCATCTTTGAGAACTGTTTTAACCCATTCGGGAGTTTCTTCTAGAAATAAAGTGCGTCCACCTGGGTTTAATGAAGCCCACATCAGAGAATCATAACCCAGCCCGAAAACAAGGAAGTTACACGGAGAAAGAGAACGAAGTACGTTAAAGGATAATGTTATCTCTTGTAGATTTTGTTGTGGGGTTATCTTTGATGTTGCGTAGTGTAAGATCGCTTGAAGTTGGATCGGAGTTGTTGGGCTTTGGACGGAGATTGTGGTGGTGGTGGATATGGGCTTGTGTTTTGCCTGGTCCATGGGGTGACCGGGGAAGGAAATCAAATATGACGGCCAGTCACGGCGGCCAACGGTTAGAAATGCCGACATTAGAAAAGCGCCGGTAATAAAACTGATGAATGCGACGACCATTAGCCGCGGTTTGTCAGTTTGTGATCCAACGACGTCGTCTTGAGACTTCATTTTAAATTTGATTGGTGGCTTTTTTTTTCTCTCTCTAACTTTCCTGATTTATCATGTAGAGATTTAAAAGAAAGAAGATGAAGATGGAAGAAATTAAAAGAGGGATTTTGTTTTCTTTTTTTTTTTTTTTTTTTTTTTTTGCTTATTTATGTTATCAAGAGGAGTGCATGGCGAGATTTTAGTGGTGCCATTATTTATTAACCCTGTGATTTTTTAATAACTTTTATCAATATTTTTATTTTGTTTTATATTTCTACTGTTTCGATTACTTGTATTATTAAGATTTTAATAATATTTAGTTTTTAATTGATAAGTTAAAATATAGTTAAGTGAAATTATATTATTTGTCTTAAATCTCAATTAAAAGATTATTAATATTTATTTTTTATATTTTTGTTATATATAATCAAAGATATTAAGGGTGAAGTTAATGCATTTGAATTCGTAAAACTTTAATATTACAAGTAATTTAAAACATAAAAAGTATATTTTATTTTATAATATTTTTATTTTAGATAATATTCTTAATTTCTTATCATTTTATTTTCTCTTACCCATTTAGTAATTTTTGTTAATTTTTAATTATTTAATGTGGATGTTTATTAGACTGGAAGGGTTTAAAAGAAAATAGGCCAATGAATAATTTCGTGTCGGAAATGAATACATCATATAAGTATACCTAACCAATGGAAAATTCATATTTTGGGGAGGCAGGTGTCCTACGTCATTATAAATTCTCTTAAGACCTAATGACCTGTTTGGTAGATGATAATAAACGGTGGTAATCGGAATGAAAAATTAGTGTAATTTTGGTTGAAAAATCTCTTGGTTACATTGATGGTCATATTTGTCATACTTCAATTATCTCATTTTCTTCATAAAATTCATTCCAACGCATCACCATTGGGAGAGATGGTATAAGGTGGTAATAAAAACAAAAAAAAAAAATTTTTTATCAAAGTTTCATTACCATGGGAATGCTATAGAACTTTTGATAAAATTTTACATTATAAATCATTCTCATTATCACTATTTGATACAACAAATCAAACAGAACATAAATACTTGTATAAAAAGCCAAGTAGTGATTAGTGAATAAGTTGTTATTATACATTAGGTTAGATTTAAATAAAATAGCTTTAAGTGTTGGAGTTGTTGGATTAGATTTTGATTGTATACCATAAGTTAATATAGGGGTGAGCAAAATTGAATATCTGATCCAAAATATATACTCGGATCAGATTTGATATCTGAAATTTGGTATTTTTATTTGGGGTGTTCCAGTGATTTTTCGGGCATTCTTTGCTTTTTTGTGGTTCAATATTCTTTATCAAATAAAATTTCTCAATCTTCAAAAAAAATAATAACATCTTGACATCAATAAAATAGTTGTTTAGTTCTTTCAGTTGTCCATTTCTTTAATTATGTTTTTTGATTTTTGAATTTTCCCAAATCAATTTGAAATCTTATCATGAATCCTAAGGGTATTATTATGGGTTCAAATGATTTAGTACACCTTGAAACAACATATATAATTCATATCAACAAGTCATATAGAGTGCACTTTCCTTTTTAAATAATTATTTTGTAAAAATTATAGCCAAGTATGTGTAGTATATATTATTCATATATATACTGATCTTTTGAAAATTTTTCAAAGAATAATATACGAGTTTTAAATATGTGTTTGATATAAGAGTATATTTAGCATAGGGTTATATGTAATTTGAATTTACGATCTTATTTGACAAAAACGATATTTTCTCCAAATAAGACAATACTCAATTTTATATTATAATTAAAGCTTATTTACTTAAAAAATTAATACATGTAGGAAGTTAAAATTTGTGGAAATCTTTCATTATAAAATTTCTAATTAAGATGTTGACAAATAGTGATTGGTTGACACTTGACATGTAACTCTTTTTAAATTTAATATCTAATATTTTTTGTTTGGTTTGCTAAATTGAATATAATGTAATGCCAAAAATCGAAACTTGTTTTGATACAATAAATGATTTTGTTTTATTGTTGGAATAATCAAGAATTTCAAAGGAAATAAGATAAGTAGGCATTTTCAATGATCAAGAGAATGTGTAGTTGGGTAAGACATTCCCAAAATGTGGCTAAATGAACTTTTCGTGATAATTCCATTACCTACATAAACCTTGAGTATAGTCTATTGAGCATCAACTTTATTTTACATTTCATTGATGTAATAGGACGTTATATAATTTTTTTTATTTTTTTATTTGGAGGGTAAGTTGTAGAATTCATACGTGCAAAAAAAATTAATTTATCATATAAATAATTAGAATCAAACATTCCAACTACTAAACTAACTTTAAATTCTCATACGGATAAATTAATATAGTAGTATATCGGTCAATGAATAAAATTAATAATTTTTTAATAAATATTTACATTAAAGCTCGCCACAAAGCTCGCCGAAAAGAGAAGAGATATTTTTACTTGACTTAAATTAAACATTCTCCTTGTTACCTAATAAAATTCTCACAATAAATGTTCACGTAAAAATTAAGAAAAATAAAATATTTAAATACTATATATTATTTTATTGAATAATAAATTTGATAGACGAAAAGTGATGACAGTAAACATTAAAAATATTAAAAGAAATTAAGTGGAAAAAATATGAGACACACAACTAATAAAAAATATTTTTACAAAGTTAGTGGAAAACATATAGGGACCATAAGAGAAATTAAAATGTTAAATAAAGTTAGTCGAAAATGTATGGGGACCATATTCATTATAAAACATTAAAATGACTAAATGAGAATGAATAAGGTTATTTTTGCAAAATTTGTCATATAAATAAAAGATTCTTTATAGAAACAACAAATAAAACACCATAAAATGACAAATAAAAACTTCTTTAAGAAACGGAGAGAGTCATGTTACAATAATTCCCTTTACTTCTCATTGTCTATCATACTTTTGACCTTTCTTAAAATTTATCGTGTAAATAAGTTTAAATATCAGAAAACGAGTAAAATAATCAATGAGATATGTATCAAAAACAAAAGGTGAACTACTCTTTTATTTTCCGTTGAGTTTGTTATTGAAATTAATAACATATTTCCTTTCTTCTGAAATACTTGTTACATAATGATTATTAATACTCTATCCTCAGTTTATGTGTCTCATTTTCTTTTATGGTCAAGTCATCTTAATTGTCTCATTTCTATTTTTGGTATGGGTTTTTGACTTTTATGCCCTTAATAGCTTTATCCTATTTTCAATTATACCCTCCATTACCCATACTAATTCTCCTCTCTTACATTAAAAATTCATAATATCACTCCCTTTCCTACCCTTAGGGTCCCACTTTTGACTCTCCTTAAAATCCGTGAAAAGTCAAATGGGACTCCTAAGGTGAATAGGAGGGAGTATTATTTATCATTTAAGCTTATTACATATATTACGGTTTATATGTAAGAAAAATTTAGTCAAGTGAGATTTTTTTTAAATCATTCATAATATTAACTTTTTACAATTTTAAATCTATATGATTTCATATATAAATAATCAAAATAACATAATACTCCCTCCGAACCATTATAGATGTCCCATTTCCTTATTTGGTAAAGTCTTTTTAGTTGTCCAATTTCTATTTTTGTCAATTTTTTTTTACCTAAGTATCCTTAGTTCACACAAGTAATTACAAATATACCCCTATATACCTTACTTACTCAACTACCCTTCACTACTTACCCTTCACTATTTACCCTTTTTAATGGACCCCACATCATTCTTAATAACCGTGCCCAAGCAAATAGGACATCTATAATGGTTCGAAGGGAGTATTAAAATGCGTTAAAAGTCAAATATAATAAGCATATATAATATAATAATAGAAAATTATAAATACCACTCTTATCTAGTTGCTACGTGGTGCAGTATAAGTGGTTGTCCCAGATCTCCTATTTAAGCGTGTGGGCCCACTTCACGTTCGTATGTTTTGTTTGTTCAACCAAATCGAAGAAGCCATTGACATGTGCCGGCCAACGGCTCAACGCGCTTCAAAAAAAATTCCTTTACCGTACAATTTCCCGTTCATCAGCTACGTGTCCTTTTGTTGCAATCATGAAAGAACAGACAGTATTTTATTTGACTACCTTTTTAACGCATTTCATGTTAATTTTGTTGCCCACTTTGCTCAATATTAAAGTATTTGAGGTGTTTGATTAGCAATATTAAAGTGTGATAATAAGAATGATTTATCGTTTGAAATTTTATCAAAAAATTTATGTTATTTTTATGGTTATAAAACTTTGATAAAAAAAATTTGTTTACAAATTTTTATTATCACCTAATAATACCTCTTTCAATGATAATGCATTCGAATGAATTTCACGAAGAAAATAAGATAATTGTAGGACAAACATGACTATCAATGTAGCTAAGAAATTTTTAATCAAAATCACACTAATTTTCATTCTCATTCATATCCTACCCAGTGTATCCCGTTCATAGAAAAACTATATATAGGGTCTGAGGAGGAAGGACGGTGGCAACTCATACCCATGAAGGAGAGTGCGGCCAAAGAAGTACCCCGGCTCGAGAAAGATAAAGAAACGTAACTATACAGGAAAGATAATTTAAAAGCCTATAAATAAAATAAATAAGTAAAACCAACTACAAAATAAAAGAAAAAGTAAACGAGACGAGAGAAGCAAGATGACAAAAACACCAAAAGACAATCTAAGAGGACATCAGTATTCTAAAACATGGATATGGCGCCTTCAATTACCCTTATCCTTAGTCAGGCCCTCGGACATGTTTAACTCAAATAAGTCAACTTTTATTTGCTCATCCCAAGTTCTCCTGGGTCTTCCTCGACTCCTCCTACCCTCTACTATAATGCTTTCTACCCTCCTTACAAGGGCGGCAAAAATCTTTCTCTGCACACGTCCAAACTATTTTTTCAGAAATAGGGGTTAACTCTATTTTGTCCCTAAACTCTTAGTTCCTAATTTTCATTTTCATTACTATCGTTTATTACCATTTACCAAACAAAACGTTAAAATAATAGGTGTATACTACTAGTATTATCCTAAGATATGGTTTATTTGACATAGGAAGTAAATTCATATGGAATTTTCTATTTTCTAAAAATTCGAAAAATTATGTATCTCACAAAATATATTTTTAATATCATAGGAATTTCAAGTAACACGGTGGGACCGTGGGAGTATAAAATAAAAATTTACACTTTCTTATAATTCTAAATTCATATGATTATCTTTTTTTTGTCAAGCATAAACATTCAAAATATCAAATTTCCGTTAAGAATAAATTCTCATGGTATTTAGGAGCAAAAAATCACTAATTCATTATGTGATTTTGAATTATTTAGCATAATATTATTTTATCACAAATTTTTTTGAGAGACGATTTTTTTTAGAGATCATCTCCAATTGGGCCGGCCATTATATATTTTTAAACTGTTGTAAGTAAGCATTAACAATGATATAAGTAGACATTTAAGATATTGAAAGTAGACATTTAAGATATTAAAAGTAAACATTAAGGATAAGATAAGTAAGCATTAAGAATAATGTAAGTAGGTATCAAGCATACGGTAAGTAGACATTAATAATTAATGAGTTGAATTTGAAATAAGTCACTCCAAGAGACAGTCTCTCAAGAGACTAGCTGTTATTTTATTTATCCACTATAAAATATTATCAAAACACATAAAATAATAGACAAATTCACTTTGTTCACTTTAACGTATCGATTTTCTATATTTTTTTATCATTCATAAAATTTAAATTTTTTATCTTGTTTTTCGATCAACAACTAAATTATTTCTTAATTTTTATCTTAATTATCTATATAGCAAACATAGGTGGACAAGACACTAATAACGTAAATATAGTAAAAGCCAATAACTAAAATTTAAATTTGACTCATATTATATATAAAAAAATTCAATGTATATCATTTATCATTTCAAATTGCCAAAATAAATTTTTATAACTTATTTATATTTAGAGTTTGTCCATTTAATAAATAAAAAATTTCATATACAATGGTCAAATAGGTAGACTCAAAAGAACGTTATATGTATTAGTTAGTGATTGTTTTTGAGAGCGTTTCCTTCGCTTTTGTGACTACTGACTACTGGATATGATTTTCACTAATTACAGAATAAATTACTCCTAATTTATTTTCCCTCCTATCTCTAGAAATCCCCAAGTCCCAAAGCAAATAAAAAAAAATGATTAAAAACGCATGGATCTAAACAGATCATACTATAACTCAAAATATTGAAAAAAAAAAGATAAATAAAATTATCAAAAATTAATATTCCATAACTTATACTCTCTCCGAACCAATTTAGATGTCTTATTTGCTTGGGCACGATTATTTAAGGATAGTGTGGAGTTCATTAAAAAAAGTAAGTAGTAAAGGGTAAGTAGTGAAGAATAGTTAGGTAAGTAAGGTATATGAGGGTATATTTATACTTGTGTGAACTAAAGATATTCAGGTAAAAAATTGATAAAAATAAAAATAAAACAACTAAAAAAATTTTATATCCTCCCTAACAAAATTTGAAGTTACCACCGTTATCAAAATCTCTAACCGGTGGGATCTCAAAATGCCACAATTTCCCAGCACCACCAACTTTATATTTCATACACAAAAACTCTTTAGCAAACATTTCTTCTACTTTCCTATCAACATCATGCAAAAATACATGTGTATTTCCATCTCTTTTCCTTTGACGGGCCATCACGGCGGCGGAAAATACCGCCGCCATTCTCCCTGGGTGATCCGGCCCGTACCCTCTCGGCGCGTCGATCATAATCACATCCCATTCTCTCTCATACACTTCTTCCGGTAGACTTTCCAATGCTAATACACAGTGCTTATTACCCTTTAGAAATGCTCTATTTGGGCGACAATCTGGATCTTGCAGGTAACTTTCCAGTAACCGGTCAGAATCTTTGAGTTTTGTTCGATACGACACCGTTTGAGCGTTAAGAAATGGCGCGTTTTTCAGAACTTTGGTAACCCACTCTTTGGACTCTTCTAGAAAGACGGTTGTCCCATTTGGGTTAAGTGCGGCCCACATTAGGGAATCGTATCCCAGCCCAAATACTAAAAAGTTACACGGGCTTAAAAATTGTAGGACATTATACGACACCGTTACTTCAGCTAGGGTTTGTTGTGGCACAACTTTGGATGTGGCGTAGTGAAGGATTGCCTTGAGTTGGATAGGTGTGGTGGTGGCCGGGTTGGTCCACTGGATCGTGGGGCCCATGAAGGATGACGCGATTAATGCGCCTACAATGAACCCGAATAATCCACCCACGGCGGTTGACCATGTTTTATCGGAGCTTAAGCGAGAAAATGCAAGAAATTTTTTGTTATTACCCTTCATATTTATTTAGATGTATATTGTGATTTGTGTATGTATATCTATAATTTTGAATGTATGGTTGTTTATATATACTAGAAATGTGAGATTTATGATGGTTTGACTAATAATTTAAAATAACTAAATGTTAATTATTGTTGTTAATAAATAATTAAAGGACAGTTGGAACTTGGAACATGTCAAAAGATTCTTGTCAAGTATGCTTTTAGATTTTTGTTAAATTGTTTGTCACTATGTGTAATTAAACAATTTAAGATGGTGACAAGTGGAATTGAAATATTTGGTTGTGTGGTAAAAAATAATACATAAATGAATATTTTTGGTGTTATATCTTGTTTGGTTCATTTTATTTTGGTTCATTTTATAATGGAAGTGGTACTAATTGAAATGTGTAAGAGCATAGATTTTTGGGAAGTCATTAAATTTAATGAATATATTTAGCAAGACAACAATAATATTTTTTCAATTGATGTATTTTTAAAATTAAAATTTAGGAGCGGATGGGTTTTGTAAATTGAAATTGTGTTTATGTAAATTAGTAGTTAGAGTTAATACCACATTTTCATATCTTAGGTGAATTAGTGTGAGTGTATGAAGATGAATTTGGAAGTGGTGAAAAAATTTCGTAGCTTTTTAAGTTATGTTAAACAAGAAAATGAGATCTAGCTAAGATATTTCCAAAATTCAAAAGATAGGAGAAGATCACTATCGGTCTTGAGCTTATTTCGGTTAGCTACCTGCTCAGTGCCGTTAGAAATAAGAGGTCTCAAATATTAAATGGTGCTATTCAGGTTCGATTATGAGCAATATTTTTTAAATGATTTGTTTGTAAATTTATTTATATTTGAAGTAATTTTAAAATATATGTTATAGTACATTTTGTCTTGACTTATCTTTCTTGAAGTGGATATAATTTTATCTTTTGATATAATGAAAAATCAAATTTTAAATGACATCGCAAAAATAAATAGGACCTCCAAATATTTAATCCGCCTTTGAGAAGATGGGTTTTATAATACAATAATTTGTTTATGTAAAGTAGTAGTTAGAGTTTATGTCACATTTTTCATTTTTTAAATAAAGTCTATCTATGTGAAATAGAGTGTAACTACAAAACATGTATGAGGATGAATTTGTAGGAGATGATTGAATTTTTTAATATATTTAGTTAGACAATAAAAAAGATTTTTTAGCTAAATATTTGCAAAATTCAAATTTAGGAAAAGGTATTTTTTATAAGTCAATCTTGTGTTTAGAGAGTCATAAGCTATAAGGATTGAGATTGTAATGCTAAAATTTTTAACTGGTGAACTTCATTTTTATCAAAATTGATGCTACTTGATATTGAAACTGTAATTGATCATCTTAAACTTATAATCAGTTACTTTAAGATGCTAAGAATTTATAGGACCGTCTCTAAGTTATCTTGGGCCCTAAGCGAAGCATGAAGTTGGAGCCCTTTGGAAAAATAAAATTAAATAACAAATATAACAAAAATATAAACTCAAATTCAATACCTTTATGTATAAATATATAAATATAACCAATAAGCTTTAGAAAAACTTAACAATAGGAAAATATAACTATTTAAAATTTAATGTACTAATTATAGCATATTTAATACTCACTTTATCTACTCGAAAAAAAACTCTCTTTATAATCTCTACACTTTTTTGACAAAAAAAAAAGAAGTTGTAGTCATTAATTAAAAACAAAGAAAATGTAAAATATAATTCCTTCAATGCTTCATACACACTGTTATACAGAAAAAATTTGTTGCATTACTAATTCCAATTATACTAATAAAATTAGTAAGATTATGAATGGAGAAAGAATGAGATCTGGAAGAGCAATAAATTAATTAATTATATTTTAAGAAGAGAAAAATAATAAGTATTTAGACAATTTTTAGACAATAGTGATAAATTAACAAAGTTGAATTTTTTCTTATCTTTTTTGCATATTAATGTCTTGGATATGATTCTATATTATCCTAAATTACTTAAAAAAAAAAAAAGGGTTGGTGATCAAAATTAACAAAAACAAATTTTACAAATATTTCAAATTATAAAAACTTAGGATTTTTGGTTAAAGAGTGCATTCATAAATATGGCGGATATGGCCTTACCCTTGATGAACACTTAAACTAAACCCATAAACCCAATCTTCAACCATCATAAACAAGATTCAATCTTTTTGCAACCTTCAAAGAAAACACACAACAAGATTATTACTTTTGATCTGTACTAAAATTTTAGAAGAGAAAGAAATTAATTTTGGTAAATAAAATTTTATCATAGTTATTAGTGGAGTAATAGTAATAATTAACACATTAATAATTACTGGTTATTGACCAAGAGCAATGGCGATTAGTGAATAAGGGGAAAGTTGTACTCCGAGAAGCAATAAAAGATGTAGGCATAGTAATGACGATACATAGTTGGTTTGAAGCTATCATCAATCTTCAATCTTTTGGTTGATGTTAAGTCTTTGAGTTTGTCCGTTTTAAACTTTTTGAATATGATTAGAATAAATTTTTGTTCTCTCCCTACAGGATAATTGTTCTATCCATTCATTGAGTTAATTCTACCCATATATTGGGTTTTGATCTCTCTCTTTGTGAGAGTTTGGAGTTATGAAGTTCGGTTTGTAATTGATTTGTTGGTAGAGATTAATGTGATAATGCAGCAAACACCAAAATTGCAATTACCATCAACTATGTCAAATTCAATTATATCTCAAGACTACAATAGATTAAAAGACCCTCTCATAGAAGACTGTGTCAAATAGCGATGTGAAAAAGGATATTCAGAATTGTCAGATCTCATATGCAACGATCGTAGTTTTGTTAATTTTGAATTATCTTTGATTAAAGTTGTTATGTACTTGCTAATTTTTATCTCTAATGTAGATGTCGTATGACTCTTTATTAACGAATTATGTATTATAAAAAAAAAATAATAATAATGGCACTACATTAATTTACCTTTTCAACTTTGTTTAACCTGTTTTTGCAATTATGTAATCTTTTTTACTTGGGGCCCGTGTAGTTTTCATTTACTATGAGAGTTACTAATTTTTTCGGACCCCTTTCTTACCGAATTTCAGCATGTTTATTTGGGGCCTTAGGCGGTTACTCCTTGTGTCTATTCTCAGGGCCGGGTATTCGGTTAGTCGGGTACCCATTTTAATGGTCCGTTTTTCGGCTCGATTTATCCTCGGATAAATCGGATCGGGACACCGAGTACCCGGTTTCATTTGTGGCATTTTCTAACATAATTTGTGGAATCGATACAACATTCTTTTGATAATAATTTTGCAATTTATTTTCAAATGGCAATTGGTTCAAAATTTATTGAAATTTTATTTTCAAATGGTACAAAATTTGTAGAATTGGTATAAAATTAATTAGCAATTTATTTTCAAATAAAGAATAGACGAAGCAATAATGAAAATTCAAAATGAAAGGAAACTAAAAAGTGAGACATAAAGGTTGACAATATTTGCTTTGTATTTGCCACTAGAATTATACATAATCAGTAACAAAATTTACAATACAATGTATGCGTGAACCATTTAAAAAAAGAAAATTCCCCTAAACGGGTGAACGGATACCCGTTGTAATTTTGTTTGCGACTTATTACCTGATCCGAAACTTAAAATTTTTTTAAAAAATGACCCGCAATTTAAAATGTGGGTCAGCGGATTGACGGGTCGGGTCAAGCGGGTTGCGTATTTTTGAACAGGCCTAATAAAAAGTGATCACTTTAAAATTATAATTGAGCACTACAGGATTATAATTAATCATTTTAAGATTGTAACTACTACCTATGCCCATTGAATCTGCATCCTTTTCCATTTTGGACTTTTGGTTCATCCCACTTAGTTTGTATCATTTTTATTTTTGAATAATGGTCCACCACTACTTTTAATTTCATCCATACATTTTAACACTTCTTTTATTTTATCCACATATTTTATTCTCTCTTTTAATTTATTACCACTTTCTTAAAATATAATCCACTTCCCCTTTGATGCAAATTAAAAAGGAGAGACGGTTAATTATTTTAAGGTTATGGATAATCACTTTAAATTGTAAGTGTACATTAGATCATTGTTAATAAAAATTGTCTCATCATACAACCTATCTTGTATGAGACCGTCTCACGGTAAGACGACTTCAAAGTAAGAAGCGCATAAGCTAAAAGTTTCTATTATCGAGCTATTTGATTAAAGTACGGGACATATCTCAAACACAAATTCTTGTGAGAGACGGTCTCTTTGAGAGACCATCTCTAATTTGGCCGGCTCATTATATATTTTTCAAAATATTGTAAGTATGCATTAAGAATGATGTAAGTAGGCATTCAAGATATTGAAAGTAAGTATTAAGAATACAATAAGTAAACGTTAAGGATAATGTAAGTAGACAATACGGTAAGTAGGTATTAATCTTTAATAGGTTAGACTTAAAATTTATCTATTAAAGAAACGATCTTTCAAGAGACTAATTATATCTTAAAATTAGACCGTTTCATAAAAAAATGTGTGCTCACCCATAAGATTATCACCTTAAAATTTTATTTTTAAAAATAATCTATCAAAGAGTTCTCTCACACACGAGAGTATGAATATAATGATTAATAATCCCTTTGTTATTTCCCCCCGTTTCCAATTTTCACATTGTGACTGCCAACCCTAATTTTTTCCGAGAATCCACATTCTTCGATCCCAATCCTTTTTACGATCAACATGTCTCAGGTTGCTCCTCTTTCTCCTTTCCTTTTCAGATTTTCTATTGATGCAGATTGTCGAGTTTATTTTGTCGCAATTAATGTTTTTGTTAAATTCGAGAATTTTCGTTTTTATTTCTCGACTAAACTTAGGGTTTTCAATTACTTTTAGCCTTTATGTTTACTGATTAAAATTATTAAATTTTTGATATTTTTGCTTCTAATATCTGATTTGAGGTTTTTCAAATTTTGAAATTTCGAGTTAATATTTTGTGGGTGATTTCAGGTGGATCACAAAAATCCTTCCAACGCGAAGCGTGCTAGAACAGATGGTATGCTATTATTTTTACCTTTTTTCTTGTTTTTATGGTTCCTCTTGATTAATTTATTCAGTGAAGTTAGGTTAAATAATAATGTTTTAATACATTTTTTCGTTTATGATTAATTATGCTTCATAAATTTCTGATTCTCTAGTTCGCAATTTAAAAAGATAATTTGCACCTATTTTGTGGGGATTTAACTGTATATACGTCTGCATATTTTCGTGGCTAGTAACTTAGTATTAGGAATCCTTTAGGCGCACGGCCTCGTTAGAGAAGAGGTGTGTAGACATTCCAATATCAACAAAAAAGTAGGAGGAAAACTATCCACCGATTCTTTTGAGTTTCTTTTTTTGTATTCTTTAAATGGATTAACTTTTAGCAATATATTTTTTTTTGGAAAAATTTAGTTGGGGATTGTCTGATAAATGAGAATGAGAATTATGAAACCAGGAGGTGGGATTTGGATGAGTGTTTTGGTAGGGAATTTACTAAAAGAAGCTCTCATTCTTCTGTTTGGCAAAGTTATTGGAAGTTCATTTTTCATGTATCAAACAAAAATATTTCTAGTCTCTCCTTCCCTATTCCCATGAAACAAACAACCCCATGGTGTGTTAGGATATCTGATAGATGGGAATGCTTTGTGGAAGTTGCTTCACAAAGCATCCACAACTTTTTTCGAAAGCTTTAGGTTATAGGCATCTTGGTGTTTTTGCCTTATTTAAATTTTAGTTTAAAAAAGCGTACTTAGATGCGCTCAATTGGAGATATACATTTTTTATTTTTGTGTGTTGCGACTTTAATGAACTTTACTTAATCATAATGAACTTAATTTGTGTTTTTGAATTGAACTTCTAATGGCTGAATATAGCTTAGTTATTTTAACTTATTTTAATAAGTTCATAACCTTTCACTTATTTTTTATGAACTTAATTTATTTTTTTTAGTAAATAAAACCAATTCTAATGTCTGAACGTAAATTTTTTTTTCTTGATCTTTTTATAAGTTCAAAACCTCTACAAAGATTTATACTTTTGATGATTTATAGCTTCTGGTTTTTTTAATTGATTTTTTTGAAGTAATTATTGATCATCTTCTCTATTTTGAATATGCAGGTGGTCGTAGGGAAGATGACTGGACTTGCCCTGGTTGTGGCAATGTCAATTTTTCTTTTAGAACAACCTGCAACATGCGCAATTGTACACAGCCCAGACCTGCTGATCACAATGCGGTATGATATGCTATTATATCGGATTTTGTGTGCCACAACTATATTTCTGTTTTATTACTTGAATTTATTATCTTGTTAAGATGCTCCCAGAGTAATTTTTTTTATCATGAATATATTTTTTTTTTCTGTTTTTCCATTTTCTTAAATTGTAAGTTCTTGATTGGTTACTCCCTCTTTATAGCAGGAAAATAAATTTGGAAAATTGTATAATGCCTTTAGTTCAGAACCTTTTTCTTGTAAACTACTATTAGGTATCACTTGAATTATAATTGTTTGAATCCCCTTTCTTAAAAGCTGAAAAAGAGTTTTGGGTACATGGAAACTACTACATAGTGGATCTTGAATTGTGATAGTTACATCTGTTTTTGATTCTTTTCTTAGTTTGTCATTTGTTAGTTTTGGTGCTAATTTTTGTTCTTTCTAATTTGATCCGACAGAAACCTGCATTGAGGCCAATGCAACCACAATTGCCTTATGCTTCTAATTCTCCATATGGTGGATCAGGACCACCACCTTCTTCAATGTACGTGGGAGTGCCACCTTATGGTTCTTCTGTTTTTAATGGATCATCAATTCCTCCTTATGATCCCTATCCTGGGGGGTCACCATACCAATATAATTATGGAAACCGAGGCAGCCCCTACCGACCAATGCCAATATCTGGTCCACCACCTTATTCTGGCGGATCAATGATCGGAAATGGTATTTTCTCTCTTCATTTCTCTTCACCATCCCCTCCCCGAGATTAGTTTTATGATTGAGCAAATATGCCTTCGCTCTTCATTCCTGTTGGTGCTCTTGTAAAGTACTGTTATTCGTGTGCTTGCTGTGCTCCTTCTCCACACTTGCACTCAGTTGGTAAACATGTAGTTTGCTTTGTATCTAATTGTCACCTATCTTTCCAACTTTTGCGATCTTTATTTTGGTTACCTAGTAGCCCAAACGTTGCTTTACATGGATTTTTTTAACTTGTTATGAATTCATGTTTGTCACTGTTTATGCGTTGGCTTTAAAATTTCTGAGTTGTATTGGTTATTGGATTGCTCTTGAGAAGCAACTTCCCAATAATTTCTTATTTCCAGGGAGCTCTACTTCCTTGGAAGCAGAGATACTTTTTCCTAAGCCATATGTTGGATGACTGATTTTCGTTGGTTACTTAGACCATATTATCAATGGCCGAGGCTTTTGGTGTTTTGAATTGTTTAATGATGGTTTTGGACAACTTTTGAAAGCTCCTTGTGTTCCCTAACACAAGGTATATACCCCCCTTTTCTCTTTCTCTCCTATTTTTATTTATTTTTCTCATGTTCTCTCATCACTTATGCTGCCTCTATTATTTTTAATAAGAACACCAACGTCAAGGTGATTTTTAACTATCCTCTTATGAATTCGGTGGGAAGAACTTCCCCAACTTCCTTTGGATTTCGGCCAAATCATATCAGATTATCACTTTCCAGAAACTATCCCCTATTAATGTTTGACATGTATATTGAACAAGTGGTTAAATGTTGCACGTTGAAAGGTTTTTGAAATATCATTGCTTGCCATTTTCTTCAATGATGTCTCGACTGTATCTGAACATATTTGGTTGACATTTAATTGTTGAAGGATGTTTGGTTTAAGCTATAAATGTGTGTTCTATCTTTTGCAAATTGGCCTTCCATTTTTAATTCTTATTTCATGAGCATTTTGATTCATTGAGTAACAGTGTCTCTGGATTTTAGGTGGAATGTATGGTGTGCCTCCACCAATGATGGACCGTTATGGCATGGCCATGCAACCTATAGCTCCCCCTCCAATGGTATACCTTTATTACAGTTATTATGGTTAATTTTTTTGAGGTCCCTATGCTTTATCATTGTTGCATGAACTTGAGTCTTGATTGATATGTATATTTTTCCAGGGCCCAAGGCCAGGATTTTTTCCAGATGACAAGTCCCAGAAAAAAGGTTGATATCTTTGAGTTTAGTTATTAAAGTTTTTAATTGAAAGTGTTTTGTTTTCTTATCTTTCTGGCAAGTACTAACATAGTTTTGTGTTATTTCTTTTAAGATTTGAAGCATGAGAATGATTGGGCATGCCCTAAATGTGGAAATATGAATTTCTCTTTTAGAACAGTTTGCAATATGAGGAAGTGCGGCACCCCAAAGCCTGGTGCCCAGGTTATATTTTCTTCCTTTAAGTTATTTTGCACCTTATATCTCAGTTGGCACTCTTTTTAATCCATTCTCTTTCATAGTGTATCTGTACAATACTACATTAGTTTGTGTCTTTGAGGAATCTGATATACTCTCTTTTCCTTCTCTCTTTCTGCATCTGGATAAAAATTAGGTTCCGAAACAGGAGAAAAATTCAAGTAAGTGTATTGCATGATGTTTGTCAGTTTCTACTTTTTATTTATCATGATTAATTAATCTCCTTTTTCTTTGACGAATCACAGAGCAAAAGACGCCCGATGGAAGCTGGAAGTGTGAAGAATGTGGCAATATTAACTATCCTTTTAGGACTAAGTGCAATAGGCAGAACTGTGGTGCTGATAAGCCATCTGAAGAAACGAAATCTCCATCAACAGCTGTAGATGGAAATGAGCAGGTCTGTGGTGTGGCATACTATTGTGTGTCATACTGGTTTATTATCTCGTCACATGTGCTTTATATATTTTTGACTTCTATCATCTTCCTACGCATGATAACCTTCACCTTTGATAATGGTTTTTGGTTTCAAAAGGTGCCCGTTGTGGGATTTTCACTAAATTTCCTAAAGTTTGTCTCTATTTCGTTTCTTTGGTATTTTTTTTAGCAAACATTTATTGATTTGCAATTATCTACTGTTCCAGTGAGTTCTAGGACATGTCTGGTTGTTGGGAAGGTCCAGAGTTGTCTTCCAGCATGCTCAATATCGATGTTTGAAAGTCAGTCATGTCGTCTTCATATTGCAGAGAGATCTCTACCTTCTCCTGATCTGTGTTGAGTTATTGTATTATCTGCTGTGATGTCTTTTGTGGATCCCTTCTATAATGTCCAGCCAAGTCTGGCGAAATTTCACCTGTGGCTTTGTTCCCTAAATTAGGTATTTGTTACTCTGAGGTTAACTTAATCCGTCTAGAGGTTATGTCATCCAAGTTTTTCATATTAACGGAAATTAGAAACTGGAGGCTGTATTATTAGTAATTATTGAGTGCAATTGTCTACGCAGCTTATGGTCGTTGGGTGTCCAGGTTTTTTCTTGGTTCATCTAATAAGTGATTCTTGAATGTAAGTGTTGTTGAGTTACCTTGATGGGTGTCATCCTTTGCCAGTGGTCTATGTGGTTGGCATGTGTTTTGCGCCAAAATATTTGTAGGCTTCTAAAGCCTTTCTGGTCGTGTAACCATTGGTCAATGCCTCATTGGTGATTTTCGAATTGTTGTCTTTTTAGCCGAGTAAGGAGCACATACATGTTCGAGTTTGAATTCATTTATGGTAGGGTGTTCATTGGGATGATTGGTCTAAAGCGTGGTCGTTATCTATTTTTGATCTGTTTTCAACAATTGGATTGATCCTGGTTATCTTTATCCTTACCTCCCCAAACTTTTGATTTTGATCTTTGATCAATCGACAATATTGTTTGCCATGTGATATTATTTTCTGTTTTTTTAGCTTTTGTGGCAATTCTTTGTCTTTGGTTTCAGATCATATGAATCATCGTAAAATGACTTGTTAAATTTTGTGCACTTTTATAATTGTCTTATGTTGATGATTTTGCTATTAAGAATCAAATGAATACAAACTCTATGTTATCACATGGGAAAGTTGGCATGATTTTGCATTTCCAAATCTCGCTGTAATAGGAACAAACTAATAGATATGGGTTGTAGAAAGTTTTGACAAGTACTATGCTGTTTGTGAAAAAGGAAGTAATCAATCTATTGGGATTTTTATTACAGCATGAACTTCACTTCTGCCAATTTTTCTTGGCCTTGTCATTTGTCAAATAGGTCGGTTTGACAGTTGTTATGTGCTCATATTAGTTAAGGTTTGTGTTATAGAACAAACTTGAGAAAATTCACCCTAATGACTATAGCTTAGTAGATGATAGAGCCCATTTACTCCACAATCAGTTGTTTATGGGCTTAAATCAATTCCAATCACAGTTTTTCTTGACATTGTTTCTTTTACATCATTATCAAAATTTATTGTTCATTATATGATGCATGCCGTTAAAAGTCAGAAGCCGTAAATTCAATTTATTTTGGTTGTAATTTATGTCTATCGCCCGAATGTCCAACTAATTTCTGGGGCCGCTGATGGACGCAACAGCTGTTATTTGACACAGTTGGTACAATTCATTGTCATTGCATTGGATTTGTAATAGACATGGTAATTGTGCCGACTTGTAATTCTGCGTTTCAGGCTTAGTGGGATTGTGTCGGGCCTTGTTGTAGAATTTTCTAAATTATTTATAATATGGTGGGGTTAATGGATTGGGCCGATGGGCTTGTCTATGGATGATCTTACAAATTTGTGGTCTTGGCACGCCCACTTGATATAGCAGATCATGCCGTGTCTTACTGCAGATTGTGTTGGGCATGTATCGGCCCAACGTGTGGTCATGTCTAATTAGTAGTTTAGTACTATAATAATGATGTCAGTGTAGTTATATACCTTTTTTTTTTGTTTTAATGACTACGCTTAAACAGTGTCCATTAACCATTATAAATCAATTAATTTTATTTTACAATTGTTTCCGAATGTGTATAGATAAATGTAGCCAAATGATGTTTTATTTGATTCGTCTTGATGTATATTTTCTTTATATCAATAACTGTGCTTTTAGTAGCGTGAAACTGAAAGTGTAGTGATCCAAAAAAAACACTTGCAATAAGATAAAAATTTAAAAAATTACCGTGCAAGGTTTTTATGCATTTTGTTGTTTTATCAATTTTTTTTCCATTTATACTCCAAATCTTCTAATATCAAAAGTGTTCTTATCATCAAAAGTTTTTAACTCAACTCTATTGTTCCTTGACGTACTACGTTCTTTTATCTTTTTATTAATTTTTCATCTTTTCTTATTGAAAAATATTTATATTATGCTCTTTTATCTTGGACATTAAGTCATTAATAAATGTAATTGGTTAATTTCGATCAGAATTATTTCACGATCAATCGTGATGAAAAACTATTTAAATACATGAAAATTCTATCATCTATAACATTTACTTTGTTATGTTATCTTGGTTGATTTGTAGTAATCTTCATAGAGAATCTTATTCACATTTAAGTAATTAGGTGAATCTAGATATAGCGTCCATAACAAACAAATTTTATAACTATTACTCTTATGAGAAATTATTTTTCAATAAAACGATTTCAAATAAGGAGTCTGTATGAGATGAGTTATTTAAAATACCAGTATTGTTTGTTTGGGAGCGTTGTGTTTGTTGCCAGATTGATTTACAGAAAATGAAACTTGCATAAATTGATGTGAATAAGTGCGGCGTATTTTGTTCACCTTTCTATGAATTTGCTGCATGTCCTCGATGCGAGGTTTTTGTATGCAATCTGGTGAATAGAAAGGAACTTGGGAGTGGACGTCCAGACGATGTACACTACTGCACGCCGGCGGCAAATGGACTCATAGGTTGTATTTATTTTCTTGTATAGCATATTTTTTATGATTAGAGTTGGTTTTGACAAGTGTAAGATGTCCAACTGAGAAATTTTAATATTGATTCTACTTTTGCTTTTGGGTATTGTCCTCGATGCTATGTGAGATTTGCATTTTTTATGCTCTTTTATTTCATTAAGTTTGATACGATAAGTTACTATTGAGCCAAAAAAATTGGAATATAAGTTATCACCAAGGGTAATTGATAAGTCTTAGAAGTGAAGGTGAAAGTTATGTACTTAAATGGATGAACAAAATAAAATATAAAAAGAGAAATTGAAGACAAAAGAAGGAAAAGAAAGAGTATAAAAGTACTCCCTCTAATTCATAACATTTACTCTCTCTATTCTTACTATTTGTTATCCATTTGAGATTTGATAATTTAATTATAATGTGAGTTTTTATTTGAAATTGTAGTATTACATAAATTTATATAAAGTTTTTAAAAGAAAATTTCATCGTCTTAATGAGACATAGAGTTTAAAGTTTAATGAGACTGAAAGATTAGTTTACTGCCATCTATGGACAATTGGACAAGCCATTTCTGTGGATGTGTTGCATTAACAATGCATATTTTTAACAACTCAATTGACCGATTTAGCATCTAAATAGGGAGTGTTTTTTCTTTTCCTCCAAAAAAAGTATCCAAATTTATAGTCTAAAAATTAAAATGATATGAGAATTTGTTTACAATGAAATTAAAAGAATAAAATGCAGCATTATCTAAGTGCCAATTGAAAGGATCTAAAAAAGAAAAGAAAATGGGATAATTTAATAGGGACAAAGTAGTAATAGATTGATCTTCTACTCCTTTCAGAAAAAAAAAAGAAGTTTGATCTTCTATGGATTGAAATTTCAAATAATTTTGGCTATCAAGCAATAAATATGTGACCTTTTATTGAACAATTTTAATTTTTTTTATTTATTTTGTATAGTTTTTCTTAAATTTTCTTCATTATATTTAGTATTTTTAAAAATAAATATTTTTATTCACTATTGAAAGTTGGGACAAATTATACAGTTTTTAGTTGCTAAATTTAGCTTTGGAATTCCAATGTACACAAGTGCAAGGTTTGAAATTCAAATGTACATGATCTTAAATTTTTCAACAAAGTTATTTTTGATAAACCCTAAACTAGATAAAAAATGTAAATTACATCTAATTTAGGAAAATTTTTTTCCTTCATAATAAAAAATAGAAAAAATCATATACAAAAAAAAGACAAAAAGATTACTACAACAATTATCTAAATAAGCTACTCTTCTGTCTCTTTGCCTTTGATATACCACGCAATTTAAATGATAGTTTTTTTGGTATAAAGGTAACAAATTAAAAGAAACACATGGAGTATAATAACTTCAAGTCTACGACTAAAATTGTCGAAACCAAGTGTCTTTGATATTGTTTAGAAACCCGATAATTGTCTGCTAATCATATTAGCAAGTTTTAAGAGTAGATGTCAAAGCATGATAAGCAAACATGAACGTACAACACATATCATTCCTAACCACTTAAAACTTCATACACTTAATGGTTTAGGATGAGCAAAAGGCCTTAACACTTCATATAATTAGTCACCTAAAACTGCTCGGCTATCAGCTGCAAACTAGTAAAGATAGAAGCTAGACTCGTTCGGGGCTTTGAACAGTTGGAAAGTTGAGGTCTGTGAGCCAGGACCAGAACCGGCTGCCTGATCAGCTGGCAAGAACTCCGAAGAAATCTGAGGGCCACCGAGAGGCACCGCATCCATGGTAAGCAATCGCTGAGTCAAGGAGTTATGGTTTGTATGCATAGGATAGTTAAGTACAGACGGTTCTGGGTCGCAAGAACCCCACGAGTTTATTGACAGAAGAGAGAGAGCACGGACATCTTGAGCTGCAGCCATGTTTGATGGTGCCATTGAGACTGGTAAACCTACAACCGTTCATCAAGCATTATCAGAGGTGAATATAGAATGTTTGTATAGGGTCGTTACTCGTTAGTGATAAATTTGTAAAGAACCAACAGTTAGAGCACTTATCACTAAATGTGTAAAGAACCAACTCGCTTGTCATGTTTATGTGTTACATGGTACACAATTCAATATTAATATCCTCTCCTGAAATAGGAGCACCCTTCAAGAAAATACAGCAGACACAGAATTATTAACTATACCTCGCTGAAAGACATCTGAAGAAGCACCTTTAGATGGCATCAAGGGAGTCGGAACATGTGAGGTTTTGTTGGTCATTGGGTTTTGCAATCCATTGTGGGTAGAATGTGGCTCATCAGCACCCCCCGATTTCATGGAAGTAAGAAAACCTGATTTTGCAAGCGGAACTTTGGAATCGTTTGCACTATCCCAGGTACCATGCCTAGTTTGAAGCATTGGTACCTGGTCAAAAGCAAAATTCAGCTGGTTCCTGCCCTCTGCACAATCAACCACAAGAAACAATACATCGATGTGAACCTACTAAGGCAAGTTCAGAAGGTCCTATTACGCCTACCTCATCTACCAACAAAGTTTACCGAAAACACATTCCAAGTTGAACAGCGGATATCTAAAGCTACAGAAACAAACACTGAACCCAAGTCAAGTCCGACCTCTTGTCTTAGGAACAGTGTCACGTAATTCATTAATCTCTTTGCAAATCGTGAAACGGAAAAAGTGAATTATGGTCGGTTTTGGTCGATTCTTGTACAAATTTGAGCGAATCGGGAATTCAAAAAGCGAATTAGCTAGCAAATCAGGTTACACTGCTCAGGAAGGTCAAGACAAGAATATCAATGGAGCTAAAATAAGGCAATGAGCACAGGGTCTTATACAGGGCAAAGGGTTAGAAAATCTTCTACACTTTCTTTTTTTCCTAGCAAATCCAACAGTCTAACATCTAGGGATGCTAAAAGGGCCACCTGTGTTTATTCAAGAGTAGGAATTAGGAACTACCATCTGGCCATACGGACAATCAAAAAAGACATAAAACAGGCAAAAAAAGAAGTCTCTACTGATCTCCGTCAAGGGAAATACTCAAACAAGGAACTGTTCAGATATTGAATCATGAAATAGAAGAGCTAAATCACATGATCGCACATACCCCCACCCCCAACAAAAAAGGGGGTCTCGAGCCATACCATGTAAAGAAGATGACAGTCTCATAGAGTTGAATTGGATGACTTCCGGCTTTGGCTTCCGGCGACGAGCATTGTGATCAGACAGACGCCTGCGGCAGCTTCTCTTCTTTTGGTCAAACTCCGAAAGGGTATGGAACCTTCAATAACAGGAAAGGTAATGTAAGTCAAACAGAATAACAATGAACATAATTACATAAACATAAGCTCCAAGAAACTTGCACTTTGTAACAAGATCTACAAGACTACAACCCCCCAAAAATAAAGTGTTCTTAATTTGATAATTTCCATGGATGCTTACCTGCTGCACTGTTGACAAAACCTTCGCTCGAGTCCATTTATAACCACCTTCGGACTTTTAGAATGATTTTCACAGACTCTATGCTTCCGGTGGTAATCTTTAGCCGATGAAAGATCAAGATTGCATCCTTCAACTTGGCAGCATGGACTCTCCACACCAACGGATGAAGATTTGTTCTTCTTAGCAAAGGACTCAGGAGGAACAGAAGTCCGAGCAGTGTTCCTCACATTGTTGGCCCCGGAAACATCTTCAAAATAAGTCCGCTTCCCAAGCTCCAAGGCGATCAAAGATTCACCCGAAGCAGCTGAACTTTCGATTGTTGGAGAAGTTCTTGCTGTCCCAGAATTATTAACCAATGAAAATTGGTTTCCTTTGATCTGCACCGATGAATCAAAAGAAGCAGATTTTGAGCTTTTCGAAGAGGACGCATATCCTAACTCAGACCCAGTACCACCATCACTTCGACCACCAGAGGAATAGAAAGACCCGCCTTCGAATCCTTCTATTCCTTCAATATCAGACTCCACAAGCTGCAATTTCTTGGGTGCTTCAGAACCTTTTGGGTTTAACATGACCCAGTTTTCCCAGTCCCACAAGAAGGGACTTTTTGCATTCAATTCCATCATCGATATTGCGCTCAACAATAGATTAACCCAGAAGCTCCAAACAACACTCGATCTCTACACTATCAATTGCTATAATATCATCAAAAACCTGATTGAAGCAACAAAAAATACCAACAAGATCTTCAAAATTTAGTACCATGTCTCAAAAACAGCTAAAAGGGTAAGAGATCAACAAGCAAGAAATTAAAGAAACAGAACAAATGATTCATATTTCAATGATTCAACTAAGTTCCAATCAATCAAATTATCACATACCTTTAATTATAAAGAACAATGGCCAGAGACAGTCAAAAGATATGCAGCAAAAATCCCACATGATACCTCAAGTTATACCAAAACACTAAATCATCATGACTTGCAACTCAAATTAAGCTTTTCTTGTGTAAACACACAATAACATTTTTTTTCAACCCAAGTACTAAAGCTTTGAAGATGAAAACTACCCATGAAAGTCAATAAAAAACAATCAATAGTACAAGAATACCAATCATTTTCTACACCTTTTTTTTTCTTTCACTAAGTTCTCAAGCAAAGTACAATAAAGGATGAATTTTATCCCCTCCTAAGAAAAACCCAATCTTGTTGTTTCACAAGAGCCAGCCATAAACATACTTTCACTAGGAAAAGGTTTTTATATACAATTTGGCAAGTATTTGTACTGTATTAAGACCATTTATGGAAAAAGATGGAATATTTACCATTACTAATTAACCCCATTTGGAAAGTAACCTTTCTTACCTCTTGATATTACAATAGAGTGGCTTAGAGTGTTACATACTTGTTCAAAACATCCAACCACACCCACAAGGCCACAACCATTCCCTAATCCCTTTTTTTCTCTCTCTACAATTATTTGTAGTCACCACCCTAAAATGAATTGAAAGCTTTTACCTTTCCCCCATTAGACTTTTACTACCAACAAAATAAACCCATAATCCTTTTTTTTTTAACTTTACAATTAAATAAAGATGCCCACCAAATCATCATAAATCCAAAATGACCCTATCATTGCCAAAACCCTAATTGATTCTAAAGCTCAATTGATAGACCAAAATATCAAACTTAGGTAATCAGGTATCGGTTGGAGTATATACCACTTTTTTGGAATAAGGTACTAAGTTGAATCTACCCTATACCTAAAAATATTACACCCCATTTTCCCTTTTTTAATTGAAAAGTGTCAAATTCAAGAGACCTTGTTTATAGCAATACTCAATTGTTTTAGCCTCTTCTTGAAAGACCCAAATGTCAAATTTAAAGAATGGGAAAAGTGGATTCCTTAAAAACAAAAATTTAAAACTTTGATCTTTCCCATAATCCCAACATATAAAAAATACAAGTCAAAAGTCAAGTTCCCAGCTTTTGGAGAGAACAAAAACCACTACACGTTCATGGAAATGGTGAATACAATTTTTTACAAAAACCCAAAATTTGGGTTTTTGCCTCTTGCTAACTTCAAGAGCTTTTTCAATGGGGGTTCTTTATTAACTCAATAAAATAGCATAACGAAGCAGCGAAACGACACCGTTTTCTTGACCCTCTTCGAAAAATGATCACACAAAAACCCATGAATCACATTCACTAAAACCCTTTAAAAATCACTCCAAGAATGCAAAAATAGCTACTTTTTTGGACATAAACAAAAATGTAAAATCACCCAGTACTAGAAATGAATTCTATTTTTAGCCCAAGTGAGAAATTATATGTATATATGCACTAAAATACACAATGGACAAAACAAGCAGAATAACAAAGAGTAATCAAATAGTGAAAAATAAAGTAAACTAAAAAGTATATATACAAGTAATTAACAATATTATGGGAATAAATAATAATAATATACAAATCAGAGACCCCGAAAATCGAAAAAATCCGGAGAGTGAAATTCTAACCTTTTAGCCAACTCTTTCTAACTATAGGAATCTCAATAATTTAGGGTAGTAGAGCTACAAGGAAAATTACTAAATATAAATTTAAAAGTTTTATTTAATGGGTTGTATACAGTAGGAGTACTCCTTATTAGAGTAAGTTTGTGTATAAAACCCCACTTTCACGAATTCCTATATAAGTCCATGAGAAAGACAGAGAGGAAGACAGGTGAAAAAGCATTATTGGTTGGGGGATTTTTGTAAGGACAGCTACTAATCATACCTCAAATGTGGGAAAAAAAAAATTATGCTCCGGATGAATTTTGAAAAATTAATTCTTTCAAGAAAAAAATTTGCTGCGGAGGAATTAGAATGAAAAAAAATATTGTGGAAAAATTAAAATTGGGATCGAAATATGTGAATAAGAACAAAAGAGAGACGTAAAAATAGTGCATAGACATGGTAAATATTATTTTTACGTCCACAAATCTAATAATCTGCGGAAGTTTGACAAAAGGATTTATAGAGCAATTTTAGTTTATTTTAATATGAATGGAAAGTTGAATGTGTGGTCCGGTCAATTCTAATTTTTGGTAAATTAGCTAGTTGAAACAGCTTATTAATATTTATTGATATGAATGAGTTGTTTTTAACATAACACTGAGTCTAAAATCAGCTGGTCAAATCAGTTAATAAAATCGGTTGGTTTAATCAGTCACCGTAATCAGCTATCAGCCACGAGTTATCAGTTGTTTGTCAAACATCCCCAAGTTTTCTTAATAATTATACTTGATTGTTTTTGTCAATTAAAAATATTTATTATTTTAATAACTTTTAAGTAGGGATGGTCATGGGGTGGGTTTGGAGTGGGTCCAACCAGACCCGGACTTGGACCCTTTTAATTTTTAGAGATCCAAACCCGGGTCCGAACCTTAAGGGTTCAAAATTTTTAGACCCAGACCCTCCGGATCTGATGGGTCTAGGGTCTTTAATGGGTCTAAAAAATTCTCTTTGATTTGTTAAATTTAAACCTTTTGTAAGTCATTATATTTTTCGTATATTTGTAAGAGAGTTGTTATCATATTTTCAAATATTTAATACTAATTTAACATTTAAAGCCACATAGCGTCTTCCATATACACTTAAATTCTATTACAAACACTAGTTCGAATCCATCAAATAAGGGTAATTCGGTTAGCACTCAACAAGTAATATATATATATATATATATATATATATATATATATAATATATATGAAAAGAAAATAAGTGTTGGGGCAGAAGTCACACGCTAAAGACAAATAAAAATAGACAATTTAATATTTATAAGGGTTCGAGTTCGGGTGTGCCGTTGAATATCCTACCAAATCTTTATATACTTCATATTTTTGTTACCGAAATTATATCAAATGAATAATCCCAAAATATTTCTGAACTATTTGGCATTATCTTTTTCAACGAAGGATGTGTTCTTTTACTCAATATCGTGTTCTATCCGTGTAAATGATGCAATTGCTTTCTATTAATCAAACATCTATTTACGAATTTTAAAATATTTAATTGTTTATTAATTGTCTTCAAAGTAATATATTACGAAAATTATAGACAGTGACAATTGCGAGACTAGATAGCTTAATTGGCGGATAAAAATTAAATAAAATTATCATACAATGATTTGTGAAAAATATGAAAATTGTATCTTATATTCTTTACCAAGAATAAAAGTGTTTGAAAAATAAATATTAACTTTAAGTTGGCCAAATCATATGGCAACAACTACTAACGGCTCTAGTCAATAATTATTTGTCAAATAGAACTTTATATTTTCTTAGTTATGTAACATTAACTATTTCACCATACACGAGTAGAATAATTATAGTGCATAAGAAAACATATATTATAATGAGTTTAATTTTTTTCCATATCTAATTCTAAATATATTTTAAATTGATTTTTACTTTCAAATATATAAATGAAATGTTTTTTTGATAGAGTATATATTTTATGGGGTTACAACCATTTATGTACAATCACTTGACAAAAAGCTTAAGGGTCCTTTATGTCAAGCACAGTATTTAACGTTAGTATGAGGAAGTCGTATGTTCCATATGTAATACTACCCACTGGGGGGACGTAACAAAGTTTGAAGAGGGTGCAATTCCAAAAATAAAAATAAATATTTAGATTATTTTTTTAAAGACTTTTTATGATACATCAAAAAATGAGGACAAAAAATAGTATTAGAATTGGAGGCAGCGATAATCAAACTCAAGCTCTACATGGAAAAAATAGTATCATATCACACAATTCAATAAAAAGACTGTAAAATTTCACATAGCATTCTCATAGTGGTTTGTCGTATTGAATAATTTTTACCAATGTTAATTTCAACTCATTCCTTAATATATGAGCAGTATATGTTCTTTAAAATTTTCTTGAAATATTATATTTAATTTGAATTTAAAAGTTACATAAAATATCCAAAAAAAAGATTCTTAGGATATATATTCGCTTTTTTATGTTGAAGTATCAATTAACTAAAAAAGTTTTTTCATTAAAATTTTAATTTCTAACATATTTCATCAATAAACAAAAGTCATATCATATTATACAATCTAATAAAAAAAACTGTAAAATTCCACATGATATTCTTGTGGCTCAATGAATAAAGCATCTGCACGTGAAGCAGAAGGTTTGAGGTTCAACCCCTAATGGGCACAGGTATCAGTTGGGGGGTTTCTTGACTACGCGCATCTGCATCTTTCAGGAAAAAAAAAAACCCCCACCCGGACCCTGCCTTGTGCGGGATACTGGGAGTGTCCTTTACTTTTTTATTCTCATAGTGGTTTGCCATATAGAATAACTTTAACCAAAGTCAATGTTAAATTATTCCTTAATATATGAGTAGTATATCATAATAAGATATGTCTTTTTAAATTTTTTTGGCAAATAAAGATTTTATAATTTACCAAATCAAAAAACGATACAATTGAAAGAGTAAACCAAGTGAGAAAAGCATCAGTATGGAACAAGGTCTCACCTTCGAGGAAGGGTATCCCAAACCTACTCTTCATATGTAACACAAAGAGCCCAACAGCACAAAAACAACAAGGAAACTTAGAACATCTACTAAGCAGTCAATCAACTAAAGATATATACAAAGGTGCTATCATGTATAGCCATTGGATGAAGACTAAGAAGCCTAGCCCGCACATCAGCTTGAACTCGGTGACTGAGCTGTGAAGGCAATCTCACAAAACCATCCCAAAGAGCTTCATTCATAGCTCTAAAAATGTAGTAAATAGTGGATGAAAAAATAGCACACAACGTATTCCGCTGAAGGGTATAACCTTTGAGCTTTCGAAAGTCCATGCGACGAAAAGGTTTAAACCGAACTCCTGACCAACTCTTGATCTACTGTAAGCACTACTGACTGAAAGTACACTCAAAGAAAAGATGAGTATTGGATTCAGACCGAATGCCGCAAAGGGGACAGAGGTCATTATAAAGCACACCAATGTGGAATAATTCATCTAGGGTTTTAGCTTTTGAAGAGCGTCTATCCAGCAAATAAAACGAGTCTTTGGAATTGAAAGCATGTTCCAAATAATGTTGACCCAGCCAACCTTAATATGAGAGTCTATACAAGCCATGTAAGTAGTAAGTATGAATAATGATCCTTATTATAAACCCAAGGTAAGAGTTAATCTTTCACCGCACAAATTTTCTTCAATGTCCAGCTAGCTGTGATTGGTGCATTGAAGATCTCCCATCGGCCTCCTTTAGTATAGACACCATGAACCCACTTAACCCACAAGGACTCCCTCAAATGAGAAATATGCCAAGCTATCCCCACAGCTGCAACATTCTAAACTTGAATGTTCCTAATTCCCAAACCACCAGCCTTTTTCGGTTTACAAATAGTATCCCAATTAACATGACCAGGCTTGTGAGAGTCATGCGTACCCAACCATAAAAAGGAGCGGCAGATAGAATTAACAAGATGAATAACAAGACAAGGAAGGATAAACATTTGACACCAATACGTTGAGATCCCCATTAACACTGAATTAATAAGCTGAAGTCGAGCAGCGTAAGACAAATGCTTAGCAGTGCAAGCTCGAATCCTCTATGTCATTTTATCCACAATCTGCTCACAGTCAACCATGCTAAGACATTTGGAAGATAAAGGAACCCCAAGATACTTAAAAGGAAGGAACCATAAGTAAACCGAGACAAATCCCTGAGCTCCGCTTTAATATCACTAAGAACTCCTGTTGTATGGATAGCTGACTTTGCTGAGTTAGCTTGTAACCCATACGCTTGGGAGAACAAATGCAAGAAATTACATAAAGACCTTACAGAGGACACATTTTCCTTTACAAAACAAAGATGTGAAAGCTTAATAGTCTTGCATCTAGGATGGAAATGAAAAGTACCTTCTGCGCTTCTCAGGATACACGACAAGTATTCCAAGCCAATAACAAAAAGCAGAGGGGAAAGCGGGTCTCCTTGATGAAGACCTTTTAGCATGGAAAATAGGCGTAGGGATACCATTGAGCATGATCACATAACTTGTTGAGGTAATACAAGCCATTATGATCTTGATAAACATAGGAGGGAAGTTTAACACAACAAGCATCTTTAATGAATTGTCAGTTCATAGTGTCATACGCCTTGCAAAGATCAATCTTCAAGAGGAAACTTGGAGCACAATTTTTCCTAGAATAATGCTTAACAAGATCCTGGCAAAACAAAATATTATGCATAATGTTCCGACCAGCCACAAACGCAACTTGAGCTTGATCAATAAGGTCACCAAGAACCAGCTTAAGCCTAGAACAAATGAGTTTTGATATGCACTTATATAACACATGGCAGCAAGAAATAGGATTATAATCCTTAGGATGCAAAGGGCACGGAATCTTAGGAATCAAGGTAATGGTGGTCGTGTTCCAGCTTTTAAGCATCTTACCATTCCGAAAAAACTGATTGATTGCCTTAATAACATCATTCCCAACAACATTCCACGAAGCCTTATAAAACTTACTATTAAAACCATCCAAACCCAGCGCCTTCTCATCCAGAATACTCCACAAAGCATTCTTAATCTCCTCATTAGAAAATGTAAGATTCAGAAGCTTACCTTGATCGGAAAATACGACCACCTTTGTGCCAATCCAAATTGCTAGCTAGTAATACACCCGTTGGGAAAAACACGAAGATAAAGAGCCCCAAACCTGCTCTCTTTACCTTAGACTTGAGGATACCAATAAGGCTAATATTATTATGTCGGATGAAATTTAAAATATCAATTTGTTTATGAACCTTATCAGCTCCTCGCACATTCCATGCACATATACTATTCATTGCCAGGGATGGGATCAGCTCCCAGCGCTATAGAAGAAGTAACTACATTATCTTGAACATCAAAGTCAGATGAAGACTCCAAGTCTCCAATACACTAAAACAATTTCTAGTAGGCACTACAGGGTGAACAGAATCAACCAAAAGCACTGTGGGGTCATGATCTTGCTTATCACATTATTCCAAATTAGTATCCAACTATGGCTGCTTATCCTGCTGCCTACCTGAAGAATTTCCAGATTTATCAGCTTGTTGCATCCCATCTTTATCATGCCCGAGGTCATTAGGCACCGCTCGCTTGAAGTCCTTCCTATATTTCCGTAAACCATCATCATCGACATCAAGCTGTGGCTTCGAAGGCCATTGTTTACCTAAACGACAATCACCAATAGAATGACCATATTGCGAACATTTTGAACACCAGATAGGAATCCAATTGTATTGCCCAGGCTGTGTAATAATTTCATCGTACTCATTAGAAAAGTAAAGCTCCTCATGAAAACCTTCTTCAACATTCATCTCCACAAGGACTTGAATAGCCAACTATCCTTTTCGAAAGGGTAGCCTCATCAACTTTCAAAACCACCCTTAAATAGCCAGTTATCCCTTTCAACATACTATCAGTCTAATATCTCAAATTCAATTTATGGAGCTTAGCCCAAACTGGAATGGTGGTAAGACTGAACTTTTCAAATGAGATATTAGTAGACCGTGGCTTAACAACAAAAGGTTTGCGATCAAACAAAAAACAATTCATATTACATGCCTGAACCTGGTGCTCTTTTTGCATAAATCGAACAAAAAAAAACACCCCGATTAACCATACCAATTTTATCAATTAACAGATCCTTCCAAATCCTACACCTCTCAACCACATGAAGCGGGGGATTTGCACTAGTAACATAGCACACCACCGCATTCTCCCAAAATTTCACTTCCTCCACCATATCCTCCTTACTAATTTTCGCAATAGTACGTAGAGGGGGACTTCATAACAGGGGTGTGGGATTTTGAACCAGCATTTAAATGAACAGCAGTACTCGACATCACAGGCACATCTTGACTATGCGACATCAAATGACCATCAGTATTCATCATAGAGACAACACTAGTCGACATGAATGCACCTTGACTATGTGACATCAACTTACCAGCAATATTCACCATAGGGACAACACTATTCGACATGAATGGACCTTGACTATGCGACACCAACTGACCAGCAATAATCATCATAGGGACAGCACTATTCGACATTAATGGACCTTGACTATGCGACCTCAAATGACCACCAGGAGTATTCATCATAACAGAAGCATGAGTATTCGAACGAGGGACTTTAGAACCAAAGTTCAATGAACAGTAGATGAAGAAGAATTAGGGTTACCTGTATGGGATGATTCACCTACTTGAACCATAGATGCTGTCGGCGTCGACTTCAAAACTGTCACCCAACTAAGCCCTACCCTAGTTGGAGCGTCGCTTGCCGGATCTGGAGCACCACCCACACTCGATTGAAATTCATATCGATCCGGAGAAGAGGACTCGCGTGAAGAACAGCTCATAGAAGGCTTCCTCAGCACCGCCTTCACCTTTGGTGGCCTTCCTCGCCTGCCCATGTCCGGAATCCGATGAAGATTCTTAGAGAAGAAGCGCAAGATGAATCGCCAGAGAGAGAAGTTCTCGCTAGAAAGAAGAAGCTGTTTTTTTATGTCCTTTTAAATTTTAGGGATATTATCAATGGTACCCCTGTACTATAGCAAAATAACAATGGTACCCCAGCTAATTTCAATGGTACCCCCCAAGTATATGCTAATTACAACCGTGACACTATGAATGATTTTTCCGTTAAATGTCCGTTAGTTTCTTCTTCTTTTTCCCTTTTCCCTTTCCTTTTCCTACTCTCCTTCCATGGCTGCTTAGTATGGAATCTAAGAGACAGATCCTCCATTCTCCAAACCTTTAAGACGAGCTCCAGTATTAAACCCCCCAATTATCTCATCCAAAAACTTCATAATTAAAGAAAAAATTAAGAAAAATCTTTCTTTAGAATACCTGCAAAAATCCAAAAAACCCCCCAATTAACAAAAACCCAGAAATAATGAAAGCAATTAAAGAAAAAATAATCATTCCAAAACCCAAAACCCACAAAAAATTAAGTGAAAATTAAAAATCCAAAACCCAGAAATTCAAACCTGCAAAAAGACTAAAAGTTTTAAAAAAAGAGATCAAAAGAAAGATATAAGCTTTGATTACCTATTTATAAGCAATACAAATGAAAATAGACTTTCTTTAGAACGTACAAATGATTCTGTTCCTTATATTGGTTGAGTTGTTCGAGAGCTTGAAATAGTGAACAATATGGTATTGAGGTGAAGCAGCCATGGAAGGAGAGAAGAAAGAGGAGAGGGAAACTAACCATGGTTAGGTCATTCGAGATTTAACGGACATTTAACGGAAAAATCATTCATAGTGTCACGGTTGTAATTAGCATATACTTGGGGGATACCATTGAAATTAGTTGGGGTACCATTGTTATTTTGCTATAGTACAGGGGTACCATTGATAATATCCCTAAATTTTATTAGAATTAATATTATATTTTTTTAATTTAAAAGCTAAATAAGATTTCCAATTAAAGTTTTGTAGAATATATATTTGCTTTTTTATGTATAAGTATCTGTTAATTAATAAAGTTTATTCATTAAAACTTTTAATTTCTAAAATATTTTATCAAGAAACAAAATATACATGATAATAAAAAATTATTTTAAAAATGACAAAGAATCAATATGATAACGTTGTTGGAAGGTTACTCAAATTTGCCTTAAAAAGTATATAATAACTTTAATTAATACTTACATTGACAACCTAATTTTTTCATGAAAAGCATTATATACTCTTAAATCCTGTTTCGATTTTATAAGAAATATTATAATTTTATACTGATAACGTGTAACTGCATCTTTATTTAAAATTTATATTTATATTATATTTTTATACTAAAAACTCCGTGCATTGCACGAACTTTTATACTAATATATTATATAAATAAGATAAACCTCAACATCTTCATAAAATAAGACTTAAGTTCACCATAACTGCCATTACTCCCTCTGTTCTTTTTTATTCTTCTCATTTATTTTTGTACAATTTTCAAAACAACTTTTAAGCCTCAACAACTCTAATTACACATCATAAAAAATTATAAAAATTATATAATGATAAGATATTAATTAAGACGAATATAACGAGATCCCAAATGAATATATTATTTGTTCTATACATCTCTCAAAAATCGTTGTCAAACTTCTCTCTTTTTAAAATTGAATATTTTAAATAAAAAGAACATTAGAAACGGGGAGTTAATTAATTAAAAATTGTGTCTTATCTTAAGGGTCTGGTTCTGGGTCTGAATCTGTGTCTGGGTAATCTTATGAATCTGAGTCCAAATCTAAATCTAATAAAAAAAATATAATTTGAATTTGAGTCTAGCTGAACTCGATCCAAATCCGATTCAACCTAGCCGTAAGTTCGCCATATTTGCCAGCATCGATTAAAAAGTGAGCTGTGTCTCACACTTGAGGGTATTTTTGTCAGCATGCTTTTATTGATAAAGTAGTTAGTAGTTTCTAGTTAGTTATGGGTTTTAGTTTTTACTGTATCATTTGGTTAGTAATTGAGAATTAATTAGGTGGAGGGGCCTACACTGTAAAAAACAAAGGGTTGCAGAAGGCAAAAGGTGTGTGATTGAGGGATGTATTTGAAAAGGTTGATATCAAAGACAGAAAATCATGCATTTTATTGTAAAGGAGACATGTGGGAATTATGTGTTGCTGACTCATGCTGTCAGTCACTGTGATTCACACCCCAATTTCTTTCTTTATTTTTTAAATTTTATTTTTATTTTATTTTTATTTTTTTAGTGATTTATAAATAAAAATTTCTAATCAATAACCGTGATTTGTAAATTACCATATATAAAAAAAATAATAATAAGATAAACAAAACCAAAAAAGATCAATTAAATTAACAAAAGCTTCGCACTATCAAATCCTACCACATAAGAGTGATTTGTTAACCTCACAAATAATTATTATTTACTAAGACCTTCTCATTTATAAATTATAGTGATTGGTTAGGATTTTTTACTCGTTAGATTATACTTGTTACATTTGAGTTTTTACGCGATTAAATATATTATTATTTATTTTGATCATTTATACATTGAACTATACACATTTTAAAATTATAAAAAATAAATATTATGAGAGATGCAATTAGACGATGCAACAAGATCTCACTTAACTATATGTTTTCTTACATTTGAGTTTTCAGTTATTCGTAGTACGTATTCTATTTATTCTATTTGTAAATTGCATGTTTCTCTCTCATTGAAAATCTTTCTCGAGCCGAGGGACTCTTTGACCGCACTCTCCTCTATAAGTATGAGCTCCCGTCGTTCTTCCTTCCCAGACTCTGACCATAGTATTCTATGAGCGGGATACACTGGGTATGATGATGATGATGACGACGACGACGATGATGATGATGATGATGATGAATACTGTCAAAAATCGTTATGTAGCGAGTATTTCAGAACGAAAGAAGTATGTTTTTATATTCCTAATATTTTCATGGGCATAAATTCGAAAGGGTAAAGTGGGTTACCTTTTAGGGTCCAAAATTTTTTAGAATTTAAAAATTTTATTTTCATATATAAGGTTAATATTATCCTGAATTAAATTAAAATATAATATTATACTCTTTTCCTAAGCAATACAAGTTAGTAGTGTTTTTTTTAATAGAATAACTCAAATATCAACAATAAAACAATAGGGTATTATACTATTTATTATGCCTTAAATTAGATTTTAGTTTTCAATTTGATTTGTTTAATTCTACTTGTTTGTCCCTTTCACATTTTGAAGTTGCACTTTGAAGAATTGTATTCCATTTCTATAATGACCATGTTTTTATAAAGTTTTTAATTTTTTGTTGATTATTATAATGCAAACTTAAAAGGTTGAATAATATAAAGGAAAATTTGCAAAGAAACACCTTTTAAAACTCCTTTTTTGTAAAAAAACACCTTTTATAATTTTTTTTTGTAAAATAACACCTTTTATAATTTTTTTTTGTAAAAAAACACCTTTTAAGAGACTTTTTTTTTAAAAATAGACAACTTAATTCAATTTCCGGTGGCTTTTGTGTAATTTCCGGCGTTGACTATGCCTGTTGACCTCCAAAAATTTAAAAAGATTAATTTTTTTTATATTTTTATATTTTTATTATTATTATTATTATTTATTATTATTATTATTATTATTATTATTATTATTATTATTATTATTATTTATTTTTTTTAAAAAAATTATTATTATTATAGTTATTTTTTTTTTATTTTTATTTTTAATTTTAATTTTAATTTTATTTCTATTATTATTATTATTATTATTATTATTTATTATTATTATTATTATTGTTATTTTATATTTTTTTACTTTTTATTATTATTATTATTATTAATTTTTTTTAAAAATTTTTAAAATTTTTATTTTTATTTTTGTTTTTATTTTTATTTTTATTTTTATTATTAATATTATTTTTTTAAAATTTTTATTTTTATTATTATTTAAAAAAAATTAAAAAAAAAAAAAAATAATAATAATAAAAATAAAAAGTAAAAAAATATAAAATAACAATAATAATAATAATAAAATAATAATAATAATAATAATAATAATAATAATAATAATAAAAATAAAATAAATAACTATAATAATAAAAAAATAAAAATAAAAAAAAATAATTAAAAAAAATAAATAATAATAATAATAATAATAATAATAATAATAATAATAACAATAATAAAATAATAATAATAATAATAATAATAATAATAATAATAAATAATAATAAAAATAAAAAAAAAAAAAAAAAATTAATCTTTTTAAATTTTTGGAGGTCAACAGGCATAGTCAACGCCGGAAATTACACAAAAGCCACCGGAAATTGAATTAAGGTGTCTATTTTAAAAAAAAAAGTCTCTTAAAAGATGTTTTTTTACAAAAAAAAAAATTATAAAAGGTATTTCTTTACAAAAAAAGGGTTTTAAAAGGTGTTTCTTTGCAAATTACCCTAATATAAATATATTAGAGAGTTTTAAAAATTATAAAAGTTAATTTTTAAAAATACAATATTTAAGTAAAATCTTTAAAATTCTATATTAATAGGTTTTTTTTATATAGACCTGTAAAAAATTGTATTAATATTTGAGTATAAAATTTAAAGATTTTATTTGAAAAGAAAGAGGAGTATAATATTTTTAGTGTTTCTGATCACATCTTTTAGAAATGATGGTACCACCTTAGTTTCTTGGTTGAAAAATTGAGCACTTGTATGTCTAAGCTTTGATTTTAGTTCGGTCATTGTCATTGGATAACTTGTTTTCCATATATTATCCATAGTGGATTGTTTTCCATATATTATCCATAGTGGATGGATTATTTGAACAAGTCACTATCCCTACTTTGGATTGTCCAACAATCATTTGAAAATTTTAGTAACTAGTAAATACTTCAAATCTTGTGAGTATGAACCATATAATTTTAAAATTTTTTTGTAACATCCGTTTTTTTTAAATAATAATATAATAATAACAATAATAATAATAATATATAAATAAATAAATTTCAGAAATTAAAAAAAATAATAATAATAACTCCCCATTAACAAATAACTTCCCACTTTTCCCTCTAAATCTTATAACTAACCTCCCTCACCTATTATAAATTAAACCAATTACCCTTAATTTCATTCACATTATTACCCACACTTTCTTTTTCTCCTTACAAACTCTTCCTTCATCTTCCAATTGCTTAAAATTTAATCAAAGAAAAGGCAAGATTTTGATATTAAAGGTATGTAATTTCATCTTTTTATAATATTGTTCTACTAATTTCAATCCAAATTACACATTTTGTATTTGATAAAAAAAAAATTCTGAGGCATGCGACGGCGGCCACCGGAGCCACCGCCGGCCGGCACCTTCTCCTTCTTCCTTCTCCCTTTCTCCTTCTCTCTCTTCCTTTCCTTTCTTCTTTCTTTTCGTGGGTATCCTGGGATCAAAACCCACCTTTCTCTTTTTTTTTAGTAATCATGATTTCTTTATTTTTTTTATTTTCTCTTTTCTTTTAACACTTACCATTTTAAATCTTATAATAAAATGAGTTAACTATGTTATTTAAATCCTTGCTCTTTTATATTACTCTTACAATTTTAAATTACATGTTTAAAATTATTCTTTTTAAATAAAGTATATAAAAGGAAAAGGAAAAAGAGTCTTTTAATTTATTTATTTCGATGGGTTGATCGGGGTATTAAATTGAGATATATTATTTTCTCGTGTAGACAGCGGATTCGTAGACAGAGATTATTAGGAGCGTACGTTGTCTAGGATCGCGTAACAAGGTAATTCTCAATGTCCATCTAATTAGGACTATCCCGTTAGTATTATGTGCTAAGTGATAATTAATGTGTTTAAATAGGATGCATGATTTTATATGACATTATTTAATATGATGTTATGTTTTTTATATATTCTCAAATTATATTTTACTATTATTTTTGTCAAACTTGAATTTATAATTACTATTTTGATAAAATTTATATTAATAACGAAATTAGATACGGTTTAATTTGAAAGAGAAATATTTATAATATTATTATTTTGATGAAAGTTATATTTTTATTTTAATAATGATTTTTAAATACGATTGAATTTAAAGGAGAAATATTTATAATATTAATTCCTATTGCCACCAATTGATATTAGAATGGTGATTTGGAAAATGAGATTTCAGTTAGATATTCCTGAGATATATATATTTATTGGGAAAATTTATGATTATAAAATAAAATGTGTAATGTATATTTGATTATATGTTTATGTGCTCGCGACTAATTATTCAAATATATTAAATCACGTAAAGTGTAACACGAGGGAAATGAAGCTCTTATATTTGTTGTGATCCAAGTATAAGGGTGATGAACATGTTGTCCTGTTTGGTTAGTATAGCTGCCGACAGGTATTATTATTTCTGATACTTGATACGATGTTTGGTCTTTCTTCTATTTGTTGTGATCCAAGTAGAAGGGGTGTGCACACTAGGGTTCCCTGAGACTACTCTGCTGGCCTTGAATTATTTGGGGTGAGGACCTCTTAATGAAGTAGGTATAGGGGTAAAGCCTCGGCCTACTGGCGTTCTCATTCCCTCAAATTAAAAATTGATTATGTGTTTTTCATTATTAATTATCAAATTAATAAATTGGTTTATGTAATATTATACATATTGTTTTCTCAAATTGTTTTTCTTTTAAACTCAGCTATATATTATTTTCTAAAGTTATCTTCAATTTGATTATATTTTATTTTCTTAAATCATTTTCAAACTTAATCGTCTTACGGGACGGAGTTAGAATTACTCACTTTTTTGATTTTGGGAGTTTTTCCCTTGTTTTTCTTGCATTCTTATGTTGCAGGTTATTGATTGCGTGGGAATCGTGAAGTGAGGATCACTTAGAAATATAGCTTTTATTAGAGTCATATTTCAGTTTAAATTTTACCTTAAGTTGTTTAAATTTTATATGGATACAGATTACGTTTCAGTCTTTTCTTATGTTGTAAGACCCTTTGTTGGATTTAAAGTTATTAAGTTATTTCTTAGTCGTTAAGCCTTACATTTATTTTATTAGAAATAGATGTGGCGGTAGCACTCCCAAAAGGTGTTTTCAAAAGTTCGACGTATTCTAAGGGTGTTACATTTTTATATATTTATATTTTACGGTACAAACTCAAAGAAATAGAGACAACAATATTTCATTACTAGTTCTCAAGTTCATAGGTTATAAACTTATAATTGTGATTTATTTTTTGTCACAAGGTTAGACCGAGACAACAAAAAAAGGGTTAGGTGAGAATCGAGTTCATAATCTTACTTGAAATTTATACTTGGTACTATATTTATGATTTATCTAAGTAATAATACAATTAAGCTGTAAAACCATTCTACTCCCCTAACTAATAGTACTTACATTAATTAAGACCAGTCTCTATTATTTAACACTATGTTTGAATAGCTAATTAGAAGAGTAGAGAAAGGAAGTGACAAGGAGGGAAAGAAGGGAAAGGGAGGAGAGGAGTAAGGAGGAAGGAGGAAGGAGGAAGGAGGAAGATTGTGCCTTATTTGTTTAGAATGGAATGGAAGAAAAGGAAAAAGATGAAAAATGAGTATTCTTAGTAAATTTTCTTCATGTTTTCCTTTCAAATTGCTCCGTTTTTTTTTTTTATAATTTATTTATCAAAATAAGTGATTTTACATCCTTCCAAATCACTCTCCTTTCTTTTTCTCTATTTCTCTCTATTCAAATGCAATTTAAGATTATAATTTATAGTGATATATATAGGTGTTAGCTATGGCCTAGTAGTTCATAAAAAGTTTAAAGGTATTATAAGTTTTTAGTAATGAAAGGTGTTAAACTCAAGAACTCACTTTTAAGTTTTAAATTATTGGGATGGTAATCATTTTTATTTACATCGTGAAGACTTAATTTTACGACAAAAAGTTAGAGTTGGACAATTATGAACTTAAACTTAAATCAAGTAAATTCTTTAGCTCAATTACATTATATTTTCATTATCATTCACTAGTGTAAAAAAACCTTATATGTTGTGCAACATATGCTACGGTTTTACAAAAACGCAACATAAAAGTAGTAGAATAATTAGGCAAAGAAAAAAAAGGGTATGTGCTGCGATTCTTAGAGAATCGCAACATATACTCTATAAATTTTTTTGATAAAATCCCGCCTTCATTCATATAATACAACACATTCAAAACCCACGAAAATGTATTATTAGTTTTCAAAATGCGCCTTACTTCGACATTTGCTTATTTCTCTCTTCATCTTCTTCAACCCTCTTCTTCATCCCATGAAAATTTGTTGTTCTTCCTCTTCTTCTTCTTCTTCTTCTTCTTCTTCAACCTTTAACTTCTTCAAAATCCACGAAAATTGTTGTTGTTCTTTTTCATTTTTTTAGTTTTTCAAGTTTTATGGTGTTTTAGGGCTTAGTTTTTGTATGCTAGTTACGTGAATCTCACTTAGGTTTTTTGATGGTAATAGTATTTATTGTTGTCTTCGTTTTTAATGCAAGGTATGTGAAGCTATTCTTAGAAGCATACAATATGAGGGCTTTTTAAACAATCTAAGGTATAATTTCTTTAACCTTTTAGTTTTTCAAGCTTCATGATATTTTAGGGTTTATTCAAGCTTCAACCTTTGAACATATGTTGTGTATAAATTTGTTTTTGTGTATAAGTATGAATTTGTTTTGGATTAAATCATGGGTTGTGCTTTTATGGATTGTTTTTGTTATGTGAATTAAGTTTGTAATTCTAAGTTTTGTAAACAACCTAAGTTTGTTTTTATTATGGATTAAATCATGGGTTGTGCTTTTATGGTTTGTTTTTGTTATGTGAATCTAAGTTTGTAATTCTAAGTTTTGCAAACAATTTAAGTTTGTTTGTGTTATGTGAATCTAAGTTTTGTTTTTGTTATGGATTAAATCATGGGTTTTACTTTTATGTATTGTTTTGGTTATGTGAATCTAAATTTGTAATTCAAAGTTTGTTTATATCATGTGAATCTAAGTTTGTAATTATAAGTTTGTATTTGTTATGGATTAAATCATGGATTGTGCTTTTATAAATTGTTTTTGTGATGTGGATTAAATCATGGGTTGTACAACGAATTTCTTGTTTTTTGATGCTAGTTATGTGAATCTCACTTAGAATGTTGGTAATTTGACTAGTTGATGGATATATGATGATAGAAGAATTATAGTATTGTGCATGTATAAGTATGAATTTTAAAGATTGAAATTGTGTTGTATTTGATTGCAAATAGTAGTAGGTTGTATAAGTATGAATTTTAAGGTTTAAGGCATATTATTTTTGTTGTAATATTAAGCTTGGTATGTACAACGAATTGCTTGGTAATTTGGATGATTTTGCCTATAATTGTGGGGTGTTAAGTGGTGATTTTAGAAAGAATTTTAATATATATATATATATTGTTGAGAAATTTCATGTGTCATTTGTAGTTAGTTTGAATAAGTTAATTTGATATAAGTCGCAATATCAGTTTGAGCCATATTTTTGGTGATTTGCTTGTGTTTTGTGTTTTGTTTAACTATAGTGTTGGATTTTCGTTCTTTGACATGCATCAAGTCATCGATGAAACGAAGAACGAGCTAGATCGATGCGTTTCAACAGAATTTTTGCGTAAGGTAGTAGATTGTACATGTATATACATATATAACATTAGTTTAGATTTTTCTATTATATATATATATATATATATATATATATATATATATATATATATATATATATATATATATATATATATATATATATATATATATATATATATATATATATATATATATATATATATATTGATGATTAATTTGGATGATGATTGGGGAAATATTGAATGATTATTAGTGTAATAATTATCATGTATTAGTTATTAATATTTATTGGGGAATTAATATAAAATTGAAAAAAACAAAAAAAAAATTGGAGTACCGCAGCATATAGTCTCTTATATGTTGCGGATCTGAACCGCAACATATAATATTTTGTCATATGCTGCTATCACTAGTGCTGCGTGTCAAAACCGCAGCATATAAGGTTTTCTCCACTAGTGATTATTACTATTTAACACCAAGAACCAAACAGACCTTAACATAATTGAAGAGTTTAGGTTTCATAAGAAAATAGTACATTAATTTAAATGAAATTATTGCTACTAAACTTTTACTTTCTCTGTTCCTTTAAATTTGCACTATATAATTTAAATATAGAGATTTTTTTAGTAATTATATGGTGCGAACTTAAAAAAACAAAAGGATTATATAGAGATGAATCAAAATTTTGACCAAAAATCACATTTGCCATAGAAAAGATTCTCACATGGTTAACATAAATAGAAAGGCTTCATTATGATTCCATATATGTTGTGATTCCTTAATGTTGTGATTAGTTTAATACAATTAAATAATAAAATAAAAAATAACGAAATAAATTTGGATGGAGCAAATGTTATCCTAGGTAAAGTACACTTTGGTGATGATATGCTAATTTTTAGCAAATTGTACTTAGTTGACAGTATTCCACCCAGATTTTGGGAATAAATTAAATGGTATTCCTATTGGATGACTTTTAATTAGTATAAATTATAAATTATAATTTATGTTATAAATATAAATTATTAATTATAATTATGCTCAGATCAAATGAGACCAGCACTTAACTGTCAGGTTTATTAATTCTAGTCTTGCCCACAGTTTTCATTTTATGGGCAGTATTCCACTTTTGGCTCATGCATTTTACAAGTATTTTTTTAGTCTTCTAATAAAGATTCGATCATCATTCTGGATAAAATAAAGCAACTTGTTATTTTTTTTTATTTTAAACTAACCAACTTGTAGTTGAAGGCAGTTGAAGCACATTACATTTTTCATATTTTTTATTTTATTTTTTATTTTAGATTTTAGGGAAAGAGTGAGCTACAGAGAAAACAGTGATAATCGAATTTAAAATTTTACCTAAGAAAAGTATTAGATACTTCAATGGATATGTGATCAGATTTCATTTTTTATATTCTTTATTAAAAACGAAAGAAGCATCTAATTTAACTTAAAAAGAGTAATTCTTAACAATTAAATTAACGAATTAAGTTCCTTTTAAAATAAAAATGTTTAAAAATATAATGCATATGAGAATAGATTAAATTTTAAAGTTCATTAGACTTTAAAAACTAATTGTGTACAAAAAATGGAACGATTGAAACACTAAAGTAAAAGAAAATTATGAAAATGGAAGAGTGAAAGTCACATGTTGAATTAAATTTAAACTTAAAATAAGTTGTGACGAACAAATTTTAAATAAATGCTAAGAGTGGGTTCGAAAACTAAGGCTATGTTTCATTCATTGATTTTAATTGAATTGATAACTTTTTTTAACATAAAATGTCATATTTCGAAACAATAATTTCATTTGAAAATTTAAAATTGGCTCAAATTTATTGTTTGGCAATCAAAAATTTTCATAGTTTTTAAAATAGTTAAAGTTGAGAATTTGAGAATGACTATCCAAGCCTTGTCATTCTCAAATTTTTCATTTATAATTTCATAACAAAAATCCATAATTTGAAATGAAATATTTATTTCCAAACACTACATAAAAGAATTGAATTTAATTTAGAGGAGTTGAGCTAAATTCAACGAATCTAACTAATTTTAACTGACAGAAATAATAAACACATATTTTTATAATATTAGTTGATTTTTTGGCTCATATATAAGACATATCTTATTTTGAGATCGATTTATAAAAAATTGTGAATAAAATATGATTAGCAAATGGCAATTGGTCTAAGATGATCCAGGTGGATATCATGCGGATTTTGCCTGCATTAAGTTGAGGCTAGGATTAATTGATATGCCTCCTCATGGCATTGAAAGGTTGAGATTCACTCTTCCACAATTGGCAATTGTGATATTCTAATAACTAATAAGCCATCATTTGCTAATTGCTTTTCTAGATGGTGGATTTAGCCTAATTAGAGTATCTAATTGCCTTAAAACCTTAGCCTCCAAAATGATATTTGCAATTAATTGTTGGATTCTCTAAGATTTAAATGTTAAGGTAAGATTATCCTTTTATCATGTTTATATTAATACAGTCATAAATTACTTTTATCTATTATATATAATACTTTATTATTTATTAGTTTCTTTTTATATACTATATGGTTTATTTACACTAATTTTGGATTGAAATCTGACACATTAAGATTTTTAAAAATATTTTAAAAACACGAAAATAGGAAATGAAATTTAAAACGGTCAAAACATAAAAAATTATCCTTATAGGGTAAATGATAGATATGAGACTCGGGACTTAAAACTCAGTTTGTTTATTTATGTAGGTGGTTTTGGGTTTTTTTTTTTTAACTTTTATGCATAAATAAATAAAATGGTTGGTTTTTTAGGGCTATTACTAGCTTTGGCCCGAATGATATTACTTGGGCTTTTAGTATTACTTGGTCAGTGAATGGTCGTAAAACAACAGAATAATTGGATCAAAAGTAATTTCTTTTGTGCTATGGAAGAGTGGGCTCCATAAACACTACCATTATTCAACTCAAAATGCAAATTTTTAAATGAGATGATTTTATAGTAAGATTATTTTTATTAAGCTGACTCTCATATATATTTAGTGAGTTAAAGTAATTATTTGTGATTTGGGCTAATATTTTAAGCTTGTCTCGTAATAAGATGATTTCATATAAAACAAGCTGAATTTAAATAGCTAATCTTTTAGTGAGTTAAACAAAACGTGCGACTGAATTGCGGTCCAGCCGTGGTTTTTCTGCGACTGAACCGCGATTTCCTGCGACTGGGTATTTTTTTTTTGATTTTTTTTAAAATTATTATTAATTTTTTTTATATTATTATTATTATTATTGTTGTTGTTGTTGTTATTATTATTATTATTATTATTATTATTATTAGTATAAATAAGAAATTTTAAAGGGGTGGCAAAGTTGTAATTTTTTAAAATTCAGGGGCAAATTCGTAATTTCATTTGGGGTGACGATAAAATAGAAAGGGTGGCGATGTTTAAGGATTGGGTAATTGTATAATCAAGTACTTGCACAAGTTCAAGTTAAATATCCTCCTTAAACCATATGTGAAACAGCTGATCTCTTTAAGAGACGTCTCTTTGGCCCAACCCATTAAAATGTATTGGCTATTTATATTATTCTTAATGCCGACTTATCGTACCCTTAATACCTACTTATAATATTTTAAATGCCTACCTACATCATTTTTAATTTCTATTTTATTATTTTTAATTCCTACTTACAATATTTAAAAAAATGTATATTGAATCGTCCCAATTAAAAATATCTCTAAAAGAGACCGTCACTCAAAAGAATTTGTGTTTATGAAATTAGCATACCTTACATTATGGAGTAATACAACAAAGAATTCAACTTTTTTATTTAAAAAAACACTAATATCAATTACAATACTTGAAAAAAAGGAGTAAAATTGTTATTATTGTGCATAATATTAAACTTGTTTCACATCAGCCTTGATCATCTGAGTGATTTTATCCTTGAGAATCCTCCTCATGATTTTGCCAGATGGAGATTTTGGGATTGATTCCATGAAATAAACAGATCTTAATCTCTTATAACTGGACACATTTGATGCAACATAATTCATTATATCTTCTTCAGTTTCTTTAGCATTTTTATTTATTACTACACATGCTGCTGGTACTTCTCCTGCATCTTCATCTGGCAGCCTGCATTAAACACATTATTTCTTAATCTTATTTTTCATGTCAGGGGACATTCTAAGCATGTTCAACATGTTCGACCACATATGACTCTAAAAAATTGAGGGCCTTAATTTTAAATATAGTATATATTAAGTATTCAAAGATCAAAATTTTTGAAATTGCACAGGGCCTTTAAAGAAATTTTTGCTCTGTCTCAATGTCATGCACTCAGGAGTCGGAAATCTAGACTCGGGCTTACCTAGACTATCACTCGGATCATTTGATTAAAACACTTATTAATATTTAAATTATGTAACATGGAGTGTATAGCACATAAAAATGACAGCTAAGTTGGTTCAACATATATATTAAGATTATTAGTGTTTGGTCAATCTATACTAATATTATAGATTCACCCTCGCATGTAGTCCAAGAAAAGAAACTTACGGGATAACAGCTCCATCTTCAATTGAAGGGTGCGAGAGAAGGATAGCTTCTAATTCTGCAGGAGCAACCTGCAAAATAAACAACATCAACATAAATTTTTTTGTAAATTTTACTTTTAAGTATTATAATAATCAGCGCAGTTATGTCTAATAGTCGGGGCTCGATTATGTCAAGGAACCATCTCACCCATAATTCAAGTTTAATTTAATATTTGAGGCCTTAGAATATGTATACTTTAACATGTCAACTCATTTGAGAGTGCTTTGAAGTAAAAGTATGGATGCAATTCAGACCCTTCTCATACCTGATACGAAATATTTCATTTGAATTTGAGAGATGTCGAGATTCGAACCCGTAATCTTTTGTCACCATGGTTGTGATACCATGTCACTACAAATATTTAACTTTTCGTGTCATTGGATTAAGTGGCATTTAAAAAAATGCCATTGATTTATATTTTTAGTATAATAATTATTGGTTTTTATCTTAAATTTCACTATTAAGTGATTTAGCGACACTTAATTGGTCTTTAGTGGCATATGTAATTGTTACTATAGTCTATAGTGCCACTTATGAGAAATGTCACTAGATCTTATGTAGTAAAAAGCTTTAGTGTGATTTTTTATTATGCTGCTAAAAGGTCAAATAAATGTCACTAAATTCTCTATATATACTATTAGAAATTTGAAGTAGCGACATTTTAAATTAAATGTCGTTAAATAAATCCCACTAAAAACAAGTTATGTTGTAGTGTGTGTCAAGGAACTATCTCAATCAAAAGTTTAAGCTAATGGTTGAGAGATATGTAATAGCATGTCAAGGATCCAACTCACCACAAGTTTGCTAATAGTTAAGACCTCACGATATGTTACATACTAGCTCCAACAAATCAGACTTTATCATGTCTCCTCATACAAGATATCGTTGAGCTAGAAGGAGGGGCAGGGTTAAGGAAAGTAATGATTCATTTGTTGTTCTCATTTGTTATTTTAGGCCGTTTTGTTTGTTATTTTCATAAAAAATCTTTCTATTTATATCACAAATTTTGGACATATTTAATCTTGTTCGTTCTAATTTTTTTAATTTTATTAATACTTATCGTAACGACTACATATCTTCCACTAACTTTATTTTTTTTATTTTTATATTATTTATAGTCCCTACATAATTTTCATTAACTGTGTATAAATGTTTTTTTAATAATTGTGATCCCCATATTTTTTCCATTCATTTTATTTTAATATTTTTAATGCTTATAATCTCTACTTTTCTTCATTTACTTTATCATCAATAAAATAATATACCCACTAATTAAAAAATTTAATTTTTCTAAATATCTGTAAATATTCATTATAAAAACATTAATAGAGAAAACAAGTGATATGTAACAAATCTTACTTGAAAGCCTTTGAATTTAATCAATTCTTTGATGCGATCCACAATAAAAATATCTCCATCATCATCAATATATCCAATATCTCCCGTATGAAGCCACCCATATTTATCCACAGTTTGGTGAGTTGCTTCATCATTCTTATAGTAACCTTACAGAAACATGATAATTAAATTAAATTAAATTATTATTAAATTGTAATTCGTTTATTATTAGTACATAAATAAAATAAAAACAATAAAAGTTGTAAATTAATTACCTTGCATGACACATTGGCTTCTTACACAAATTTCACCAGGCGTATTCTTAGGTAGGGATCGAGATGTATCAGGATCAATGAATTTAACCTCTATATTTGGTAGGATGAACCCTACTGAATTCCTCTTGGCAGTTCCACCATGATCTTCACTTGGTGCAGCATGTGTTAGTGTTATGCAACTATGCTCTGTCAATCCATATGCCTACCAAACAGGGGTGAACCCGGGAATTTTAATTTGGGGCAAAAACCGATATGCTATATAAAGATTTTAGTCGGATGATCGATACAACCTTAAATTTGATGGAAAGGAAAGAAAGGGATTTTGAGTGATAAAATTTTATTTGTTTAGATAACACTAAAAAAATGCTCAAACACCGACTAACACTTCCGACTAATACCAAAATAGTCGGAAATTTTTGAGTGAAATTCCTATTGATTAGTGTTAGTTGGAATTTATGACCAAAATTCCTACTAATTGTACGTGACTAGAATTTACGATTGACTTTCCTATTAAAACCTAAAAAAGTTAGTTAGAAAATCACCGACTAACAAATTTGAAGGAGAGAGAGGGATTTAGACGGATGAGATTTTTAGGGATTAATACTCTTGATTTTGTGAATGAAAAAATCTCTTCAAAAGTGGATAGATTTAGAAGGAAAATAAGTTTTCTTTCCCTCCCCTTCCTTTTCCTCTCCTTCATTTCCCTTACCTCCCTTTCCATTACCTTTCTTTAATTCCGTGCAAAAATTTTATCTCAACATAGTATACATGAAGATTTGAACAACAAACATTAATTCAATTTCATTTCAAATAATTTCACCGATAAAGTTTATTAATTTTCAAGATATTTATTCGGTCTGTACATCATACATTATAAATCAATAAGGGAGTCTAGATTAAATATACAATGGACCGCATGTTTGAGTTAGGCCTCCACGATTCCTCATATAAAGTCACTCATTCAACCAAGTACAAATTCTTAGCCATGGAACAAATGTAAACATTTCATTATATTAATATTGACTTCCATCTAAGGCCAGCTTAAATATTTAAATGTACATAATCTTACCCTTATAGTATCAAAATGTTGTTTACTGTAATTGTAATTGACAACAAACATTATATAGGACTTCACATGAGCAAGAAATGTTTGTTGTTTCAATGAGTCGTTTTACTATAATTCATTATCAAATAGAAAAATAAAGTAAAATCAAGAAAATTGCATACCTCTTGTACTTGAACACCAGGGAATTTTTTCTCAAAAGAGTTAAGAATTTCAGGAGCTAAAGGAGCAGCAGCAGTCATAATAGCTTTAAGTTTAAGCTTAGTAAGATCAAACTCATCCACAATAGGATTTTTAACCAAAGCCAAAATAATTGGTGGAACAATTGGTGCAAAATTAATCTCATGACTTATAAGGGCATGTAAAAATGTCCTTAATTCATACCTTCCCATAACAACCACCTTACCCTTATTTCTAAGGGTAGAACAACATATTCCAGCAATCCCATATATATGAAAGAAGGGCATAAGTCCTAAAATAGTAACTTTTCCTATCATTTCAGGGGATACACTAAAAAGGGTTGAACATAGATTTGCTACTATGTTTCTATGTGTTAGCATAACTCCCTTTGATAATCCTGTTGTTCCTGATGAAAATGGAAGTGCACAAAGATCAGTTTGCTGAATTGGTTCTGAGATTAAGTTTATGTTTGTTTTGTCTGCTGCAATTAGAAGTTCTTCCCAATAGATTGCTCCTGCATTTTCTTGTATTTTTTCTTCTCCTAGGATGATTTTTGGTAGGCTTATATCCTTTACCTGTTATATGATCCATTGTAGTTATTCATGTTTTAGTATCAAAGATCATCTCTCAACATTTAACATGCGTATTTGACGAAGCAGTTTAAGTAGTTGCTAGTGATTAAATAAGGCTGAAACACTACTTTACAAAAAATATCATTATTTGTAAATTAGCAATTTGATTAAGCAGCGTTAGATGGTGTCGGTACTTGAACATTACAACTTATAGTGTTTCAAAATAAAAAAGTACAGATTAAGATTTTCTCATCATTTTCTTGTAAAAAAACTGTATTCCAACAAAACCTATAATTGCTACTTTTACTGAACGACATTGATTTACACAAGTAATAAGACATTTAAATATATAACTACAATTGTAGAGCTACCTAGTTCCAAATAGATTCTAACTCTTCACCCTAAAATAAGTCCTTTCGGTTAGAATATATAATATATTATAGGGCCTTAACAATTAGCTTAAGCGTTGATTGAGTTGGTTCCTTAACATGGTTTCAGAGGCTAGAGTGATAAGATGTCACAGGTTTGAATCTCAACCACCCTTCATTTAAAATTGAGTATTCAACACCAGTTATAAGAAGGGTCTATGTTGCATCCACACTTTTAGTCCATAAGGCTCTCGTGTGAGAGGGGTGTGTTAGAATATATAACATATTCTGGGGACTCAACCATCATTTTACTCTTTAAATCTGCTATATAACGCAGATCGAAGTGATAACTTTTTAGATGTTATATATAAAGCAAATTCAAAAAGACGGATGGAGCATAAATGACTCGAATCTATAAATGTACGTACTCCTATTCGAGTATTGAAATTGGACTCAATTCATAACAAAAGGATGATATTACCTTGTCATATATGGTACCAATTGTGACAATAAGCTTAGCATCAGCTGCCTCAGCTTGTGTGCTTATTTCTGAAGCATGTGCTGCAGGATTTGCACCAGAAAATACACCACCAGCTGCCATAATGCCTAAAGCAACTATACCATATTCTGGTACATTTGGAAGGACAACTATAACAACATGCCCTTTCCTTAAGCCAAGTGATCTTAAGGCCCTAGCAAACCTATTTGTGTCCTTTGCTACTTGTCCATACGTATACTTTTTCCCGGTTGATGCATCGACAAATGCTACATTGTCAGAGTATAACTCTGCGTCTTGTAGCACAAAATCCGGTAAGCTAAGATTGTCTGGTATAGGAACCGGACTAAACCTGCTTCGGAAAATTATTTCTTCTTCTAAGGGGACTTGGTTTGATACATCGGTTCCCATTTTTTTTCGAGTTTACGAGCATTGGAAAATAAATTGAAAAATGGGATTTTAAAGGGGAAAAAAAGGTTGCTAGTATAAATTGGTAGACATTAGGTTGAAAGGATGTATGGTATGACTACGTATAAAGAGTGTGAGTTTGTTAACTGCTTTTATTATTTGGTTGAATCACAATTTTAGGGCTATTAATTGAAATGAGAAAACGATACTACAGAAAATGATACAATAGCTTTATCACTTTGATACATAAAATATACACGTATTTTCTGTTAAAACGTTATTACAATGCGGGAATTTAAAATAGGAGTAAATAGTCCAACTAAATTGGATAAAACATCTATTTTAGTATTTTAAATACTCACTCTAATTGTTTAGAATAGTTTAAGTTTTTTAAATTTAGACTCCTTGTATGGACCTTTCTTTCTGAGAGACGATCTCATACAAAAAATGTTCTATAAAATAAAGTTCAAATTCAAATGAATCGAAATGATCCAAGTATTTTTAGGGCTATTACTTGGGCTTTTAGGACGATCTTACAGTAAGCAACTTTATCCTGTTATTAATGACGAAAGGGTTGTTTTCGATTGACCCTTGGTAGCTTCACTATATAACAAGTGCATATAATTTGATGAGCCTAATCAATATGCAAAGTTAGGTTTCTAAAGGTTGAGTTACATGAAAAGGCTAATAAACTAGTTCCTCTATTCCTTTAAATTAGCTACACTTTGTATTTTTGTCTTGTCCAATAAATGTCCACACTTTTCTTTAATTCTCATCACACATTATTTTTTCTTTTATTACCATCCATACAATGGAAATACATCAACTATTCATTAATATTTGTGTCAGTCCTTATCTGTCATTGATCAGTTTCCTATTTGGGTCAATAGTATTTGGTCAATACATGATGATACATGCTCCCCTGTTTTGTCATTAGCACAATATGGAAGTTGTCTGAATCTATTACTTTGTCATTTGTCATTCATTATGAGATAAAACTACTTAAAAATGGATCATTCATAAACCAGTATCATTATACCGTAATTTGCCTTTTAAATTTACAATTCACTCAAAATGACTTAAAAGTAGCTAACACCATATAAAGGGACATGTGGGTGTATATGGAAGCTTCTGAAGATGTCGCTCTCGTGGAAGGAGGTTGACAGAATGCCAAATACATGGTGATTGGAAATTTACGAAAAGCTCGTACAAATGACTTGCTTGGGGCAATAGAAGATTGCGTGCTGTCTCTACGGAACCCCCCCCCCCCCCCCCCCCCCCCCCAAATGAATCGTATCTTCACGTATGACGTGGCAAAACAGGAGTGGCTGAAGGTATTGCTTGTGTTCTATCGCATGAGAGGAGATGGCTATGGTTTGTGCAACTGCTTTTTACCCTTGTCTTGCTGTAGTTCCTTGATTGTATCAAGTGTTCGGTTTAATCTTTCAAATATAAGGGTTCGGCTAGTCCTTGATCGTTAATTTTTTGTAGTTAAAGGTGATACTGATACACCATGAAAATCAGCGGTTGGCAAGTAGATGAAAAGTGGTCGGGTCTCCTCCATTTGTGTTCCCTTCCTTTACTTTCATTTCAGTAGGGGAACGTTTTTAAGAGCAAGTTTGTTCATACTTCATTTTGCAAAACATAACATTTCGATCAGTCCTCTTCTCGCATTCCCTTCCCTTACCTTCCTTTCTCGAGTGTTCATATTGTTTTTGTAAATAGAAGTTTATTTGGTTATTTGTGAACTTGGGTTTTTATAGCTAATACTTTTATTATCATTAGCCATTGCTTATATCTAGCAGGAAGTAAAAGTAATCAATAATCGATCTTAAACTAGTAGTTTAGAGAATGTGTATTACTGAATCTTAATTCAAAATCTGGTTTTGAATAACACAGTTCGTACAAACATAGTGATTCCTATTGTGTAGACTATAAGCACAAGAGTAAGGAAATCAAAAGAACATCTCGATTTCTATTGTGAAGACTATAAGCACAAGAGTTGGGAACATGAAAGAACACATTGTGATTAAGCCATTCCTCCACTTGTGGCAGTCCTAATAATCTGGAACAGAGCTGGAAATGAACAAAAAGAAGATCGATTAGTTTCATTAGCCAATCATTTTTAAGAATGTATCAAGACCTATTGTAATCAAAACTATATTTCCCGAGTACCTCAAATTTAATCATCAGCTGGTCTCCTAAGAGACCGTCTCTCTGAAAGAGATCTCTAAAGCCCAGCCCATTAAAGCTTAATGCCTACTCTTACCCTATATTTTCCTTTATGGGCAGCCCAATTAGAGATGGTCTCTCAAAGACACCGTCTCTCACAAGATTACTACACGGTCAATTGAAAACAACTTATTTTTTACCACAGGGGTAATGTTGCGTACATCTGACTTTATCAAACTCCAACTAGATAGGAGCCACGTAGATAGGACTCATCCACTAGACCGACATTCACACACAAAAAGTTGAAGTGGTATCGACATAAGTACTATTTGTCCCTCACCACCCAATCCTATATTCTAAATGAGTCTTATTTGAGAGATTATACTAGGACAGTCGAGTTCGATTACAGCATCAACAAACCATAGGCTATCATAACATGTGATTCAGCAAGTCTAGGAATAATGGTATCAATGGAAGGAATATACACAACCAAGTAATGTAAAGGAAGTTGAAAGGAAAGCAGAAGCTTACAGGAACCAATGACAACAAATACAAAGAAGCCCAAAAGAACAGGTCCAACAGGATAGTCGTTCCCCTTCTTGACAGTTGTCTCAGGAACGGCTCCCCTCCTAGTAACGTTCTTCTGGAACTTTTGGTTCTTCCTGTCAGCAAGGCGTCTTGAGGTTGTCTGCAAAGAAAGACATAAGTCATACACAATGAGTTAACATGGACATATGGACGGCCCCATATCCTGGAAAGGAACAATTCGAACAACATAACAAGGAGGTGCATTACAGCATTCTACATCAATTTGATAACAAGGATTCAATGGCCTGTATAAGTTTAAACATCCAACATGTTACTTCAATATATGTTGCAAACAAGCAATTGTTGAAGCATTAATCATCATTGTACTCGGTGTGACCTGCCCATAGTAACTATGATCAGGGTTTAGGGAAAGAAGGAAGACGACAACACATACCCATAAAAAAGGAGGATGCGGCTAAAGAGTCCTTCGGTTCGAGAAAGAGTTTTTTATTATTTCATTTGATGAAACCAGGTAAGAGGGTAATATCTACTTGCCCTACCAGCTTAACTCCAACAGATAAACTGATTTAACTGTTACTGATTTGTGAGTCAATATCATGACACATGAATAGTAAACCTCTAACCCAAACAGCTAATAGCTTTAAGACTCAAAAAATTGATCCTTACATAGTATAGCAACAAAATGTCTTAAGTCTCAACATATTTCTTGCCTTTTAAACTGAAGGAAGGTGAAAATTTACCAAACCCAGGTTCCAAAAAGGTACAAGGCTGAAATTCATGTATCATAAAACTGATTAACATATTCAAAACACACCCACAAAAATCCAGCAATACCAATCGATCATCTGTACCAAATTTCTTGAAGAATCAAGATGTCATTAAAATAACCTAAAAATTAGGTCTTTTCAAACCCAACACAGATGAAAATTAACCAAATCAACCCATAAATACACAAGGCGATACTCTTCACAGCAAACATTCGACGGAGAAAACAGATCCATCGATTTTCTTTTAAAGCTTGCAACAATTCAACCGAAAATCTTACATAAGAAATCAAAAGAGAAATCGTAAAAAACACAAGATTTAGCACATCATCCTTAAGAATACATGATTAACCAACAAGGCAACAATTGTGCATAAAATTCCAGCCTAAATTATATAAAATCTTAATTTACAAATCTACAGATAACAAAAATTAACAATAAATTCATGGATCTAATTAAATTTGTTCCTAATCAAATAATAACACAATTCACGAACAAGATCGCAACTCCACCACGAAACCCCAGGACCAGAAATCAAAATTACCAACAGAATACCAAATCAAATGCAAAAAATCTAGGAAAAAAGAGGGTAATTAGTGTTTATTATTCATAAACAAAAGGGGATTAAAGAGAAAATTACCATTTTTACTGGGTCTTGATATGATTGATGAAAAAAAAAAGCAGAGAATTTCAATAATTTGACCAGAGAGGATGAAAATGAGATTTTTACTTTTGATTTTTTTTCTCTCTCTAGACAAAGTAAGAAATTATCAAGAAGCTTTTTTGTCGGTATGAAAAAATCATGGGAGGTAGAAATTTACTCGTATTTATTCCCAATTCTTAAACTTTGGGAGTTCGTGAAGCAAAGTCCAAACTCTAAACGTCAACGCGGTGACGTGGCTTATGATTATTGGTGCTCGATTAATCTACGTGGATAACACGTTTTCAAATGTTAAGTGTTTGACCGACGTGACAAACTCAATTATCCAATCTTTTCTTGTTAAGAACATTTATTAGTTACTAACTTTTGATACTTTTGGATTATTCGGCAAACGAGAATCAAAATTATAAGGAGGTAAAGAATTTTTTTTAGGATAAATTTATATCAAAAATAAGCGAACTAAATGCTATATTTTCTATTTTTCATTACCTTCTAACAATCAAATCCCTTTAATTATTTATCTAATTAACTTTGTTATTCTAATTTGACTTTTATTTACCCTACAAATATAAATATGTGCTCTCGATCCAAACAAATTCTAATAATTACAACTTTCTTTGTCAATTATAAATTTCAATGGTGAAACAAATGTATATGCAAATTCTTAGAAAACTACCAATAGATAACTTTCCACAAATTATAAATTCCCAATAAAATTTAAGCAACAAAATTAATAAACAGTAGAGGCTTAGAGCCTTATTTTGGCCATGCCCAATGATATACATGCATGAGAGTGAGGGACAACTGAGTCAGTAAAAGGCAAGTATGTAATGTGTTCGTACATAATTTATAGCTTTGGTTTGCCATCTTTCATTTCTCTTCCTCACATATATTATCATCATCATTCTATTCAGTATATCCCGCTCTTAGAAAGCTAAGGCCAGGGTCTAGGGAGGAAAGAACCGCGACAACTCATACCCATAAAGAAGAGCGCGGCGACAACTCTTCCTCAGACATATAATTGTGGTAAATGGCAATTATGTAATCTATAAGGTTTGTTTTGTCTTTAAAATATTTGAGTACATGAATCTGTAATGTATCTTTAGTTTTCCAGAATTATAATTTGTGATCTGTGATGCTTAAAATTAAAATGTATCAAAATAAGAGACTTTTTGGTTGCATCTTTCTTTATAACTATAGTTTGCCATCTTCTATTCTTCCTCGTACCATAATTATAGTTTCTACAAGTAAGATACCCTATGTTATGGGTATAAATATGCTGATGATGAAAATGTATCAAAATAAGGGGGAGATTTAAGAGCGCAAAATAGCTGTAAATTAACTTTGTTTTGGATCCAACAAACAAAAAATTACAAGTCCAAAAATACAATTTCAGTTAAAACCCCAAAACACAACTATTAAAAAAAGCCTAATGTTTTACAGCTTTTTTATGTAAAGATTTCACAAGGTCAACAAACAGATATTACTGATCAAGCAGAATTATCACTAAACTCAAATATTCCAAAAACTATATACGGACTTGTTAGTATTCAACATGGAAGAAGTCCCCTATTCGTCTGTTGCTAAGTTGTGTTACTGAGCAGAAACCTGTGAACATAAATAAGTAGTCTCACAGACGACCCGACATACAGAAAATTAAATGGTAGATAAACGTCGCTTGATTTTGAGAGTTTTACACCCGAATCATTGCTTCTTGTAGTTAGGCAAATCAACTTGTTCTACTCAATAGCACATCTTTGCACTCACTAGCACAAGAATTGAAAAGCAGCCCGCAATATACTGCATGACGCTTAGTATTTAGCAGCTCGTATAACTTGTGGATTAATCCCAAACAAATTTTCCGGAATCAAGCTCAATTTCAGTAGAAGTCGAGAAATTGCATTGTATCGAGTGCTCACTGCCACGTCTCAGTCGTTTTACTTTGGTTTCTTCTACAAAGGATCTGCATTGCTAGGCATTTGATCCGCAGTTTCTGCATCACTTAGTGTGTTTGTCGGCTTTTGTCATCAACTTCTATAGTTTCCGCTTGCTTAGTTGTCTGGTTTTCTGCAATATCCTCCTCCTTTGCATCAGCTATAACTTGCAGAAATTCAGGTGGAAGTGCTGCAGGGTCTAGCTCCCGGCAACCCTTAGGAGCGTTTGGGGCTACTTGACCTGAAATCAGATGCGAAGGAACCTGATAAGAAAACCTAAAAATCTCCTCTTTAGGTATCCTTCTCACTTGTTTACAGTCCAAGTGATGATGAAAGACGGCCTTGAAGCCAGCGACTTTCACTAGAGGTACAACTACAACTCCTAGCTCGTCATCATATTCTTGCAGTACTTCCACCATGTCGTACTTGTGTATCAAATCGCCTGCAGTAAATTCATTCCAGTCTGGAGACCAATTCCTATACAGTGCCCAAACATCCCCCTTCCTTGGAAAAATTTCTATAGTTCCCTTTGCATCTTTTGTCCACCTAACTTTATGTGAGAAGCAATTCAGACCATTATATGTCTCATGTCGGCCTATTCTAAAGTCTCCACAAGTTTTTGTGAAGCCAGATCCAACCCAATTTAAAGGACTAAGTTCCGTATTTGTTTTTGAATTGAGCCAACTGATCCGTAACCGGAAAGGATCCCGAGAGATAACACACTGAACTAAAGCATAAAACCGAGGCATACCGTCATCATTGTCGTATATAGCCCATACCTGATTCTCTCCAAAGGCCTTTTCAGTCCTATCCTTGTCAAAATCATAGAAATCCGGGTCAGGAACAGGGATTGATAATCGGTCTATGATCTCCTTAGATTGAACGGCACTTTCCAAGGACGTATTCTCCACTACAAGTCCAGAGTCTGGTGGCTTTTTAGACTCCCCACTCAATTCGCCATTTATTGAAGCTTTTTCTGGCCTTTCGGACTTGTCAAAAGATTTCTGAGTAGTTTTCTCCTTGCGATCAGCATTTTCCACCATACTAGCTGACTTCCACTCACTTATTTTTGTGAGAATTTCTTTCCTAGCCTTATGCAACAGTATGCTGCGCATTTCACTTTGTGATAGCTCCCTTGTACTGTTAAGTTTGCTGATTCTACTTGCATATATCGACCCACTATCACTGTGCTTAGAGGGAGGAATTGTTCTCGATATGCCAAATCCAGCAACGCCAGCGGCCATATGATTAGTGTTCATGCAGGCATCAGCATTAGCTCTCCTTTTTTTCTCAAAAGAACCAATAGTATCCCCAGAAGTATAATTTTTTCTTTTCATGGTCTTCTCCCGTTTTCTGGCCGCTTGTGCTTCCTCACGCACTCTTTTGACCTTCTCATATGTCTGTTGTACCACATTTGCAGCTTGAGAAACAGACGAAACACCAGATGTTCCTGAGAATGGAGCCCACTGAAAGCTGCTAGTGCTATAACCAGCATTGTGAATACTGTGGTTTCTCACATCCTGCTGAGAGTTCTTCCAATGCTTGAAACCCCCATCCCATGGTTTAGCAGAACTGTTTGAACCAGGAGGTGCAGTCTCTATGGCAAAAAACGGTTTATTACAATTGGGGCAAAGTAAGTTATGATTGAGATAACTTTTAAGATACTCATACTGCATCTTGCAACTGTGGCAGACAGTCCAGAAAGTATTCCTCTTCGCCTTACAAGATGATCCAGAAACAGAAGAGCCATTTGCACGGAATGTATTCTTGTCAACTTTGGAATTGGACATTGCAGCTTTGGCAAAGTTGTAAAATCCATTTGCACCAGGTTGCACAGATGAAGGGGAATTAGCCATCTTTGAAAAACCACTAGAATTTCTTCTTGCATCATAAGCAGCTCTCCTGTTCTTGTCAGATAACAAGCTCCAAGATTCCGAAATAAGCTTAAAAGCCCCTTCAGCTCCAATAGACTTGTTTTTGTCAGGATGTAGCATAAGAGCAAGCTTTCTGTATTGTTTTCTAATAGTATCACTGTCTGCTTTTGGTGAAACACCAAGTACACCATAAAAATCAGCCTCCCCCAAAACCGGGTTTTCTGCAGCAGCGTACACGTCCAGAGTCGTCAACATCTGTGAAATGCCCTCAAGCCCAGGATACAAGTTGTGTGCCTTCAGCGCAAATTTCTTCGCTCCACTTATGTCTTTCGCATTAAACTTCCTCTCCGCGATCTCTCTCGCCTTAATTGCATCATCTTTGTTACACTCCATGTCCGACGATTTACCGTAAATCAATGCAAAGTTAACGAATATGAAATCATCCAAACCAATAGCTTCCAAATCTGAATTCCATATCACAACACATAAATGGCATGAAACTAGTTCCTCAAATGGGAAATCAAACAACATTAATAACAAACAATAGCAAAAAAGCATTTTGTTACCCAACGTCACTCAATGGCTCTCACCTAGATTGGAATAGAGGGTCTCGCATACATACACTTACATTTGTAATAACAAAGAGACCTTCAATTTACAATTGATTGTGAGTATCATCTATGGCTTCACGCAAAACAAAAGTCGCAAATGATTTTATGGAACATCAAATTCAATAAAAAAACATCAAATTCAATAAAATCAAATAAAAATAAATTTTTACATTTGCTTCACCAATTGACTAGAAAAAGAATCAGTTGAAGTAAAAAAATCCAATAAAATCAAATTCAGTAACCTAAATAATAAACATCAAACCACTACATAACTGTAACTCTAGCATTATAAATGGAAAACTTCGATCGGAAGCTAAAAAGGCACTTAAATGATTCAACTAACCCGAAAAAAAGTTTCAGAATTTCGGAGGAATAAAACTAATGTTGAAACCCTAGCATTACTATAGCCTAAAGCTAAATTCAAAACCCTAAAATCAGTGTTGTATATATATTTATTATCAATTAATAGAAAATAAACTTAAGAAATAGCAAATTAATTGAGAATTTACCTGGTGAATGAATTTGGGGAAATGGGAGGGTTTCCGAAATTTGAATCAGAAAACACCATAGAAAAAGAGGACCTCCATAACTGTTTTTATTTTGGTCTATTCCCTTCTCTCAAAATTCCTCCCCAATGTTTGATGATATTAAAAAAAAATTTTAAAAAAAAAAAAAAAAGAAGAAAACTTTCACATTCTTAACATCCAAAAAAAATATATAAAAAGTTTTACAAATTTGTGGAGGGTATTGAATTTTTGGGTGCTGCTATTTGCTTGACCTTGTTATGTTGAAGTTGTAGAAATTTTTTCTCCTAATTGGTTAAGCCCTCAATCATGGTTAGAAGTTAACCAACATTGATGGTTGTTGAATTTATTTGTGTTTAGGGTTTGTTACCTGTAGTTTATCCTATTTCAGTACTTAAGGTCATTGATGCGATGTATTTGATTTTGTCTGATTTGATCTTATAAATCTAAATTCTTTTAGTCTGATTTGATATACTGCAGTGTGAATGAATCATTTTCTATTCTATACCCTAAAAGGAAAGAACAGTATACGAAATTGTAAGGGGAAAATGAACTATCTATAATGTATCAATTTATACAATTAGCAAAAAAACGGTACTAAAACAACTTGGCAAAGGCCAAAAAACTAGACTCAAGTTAGAAAAGTTGTAACAAGGCAACAATTACTAACAACTAGTGATGGTCATAAGGCAGGTTACCTGAAACACAACTGAATGAAACCCCCAAATAACCATTTTGAACCGAAGTTTGAGACAAGTTCCTAACTGCAGCTTCATGAAGGTAATAAAAATCTCATCAAACAAAACATAGAAACTGATGACAACAAGATTGTTAAAATTGGGGTTTTACTTTGAATCGAAAGTAGCTCTCAGAATCGAATCATAAAATCAACCGATTCTACAAATTTTGCAAGTTTAAGACGTAATTGTTGTTATTTATTTTTGAGATGTTTTCAATGTAAAATACCCTTAAATTCATTTTTATCTATTACTTTTGCAATATAATTCATAAAATATCTAATTCTTAGTTGTGATTCTATATCATTTAACAAAAAATAGACAAAATGACTTAAAGTCTAGTCAGTCTACACAAACCTAGACAATTAGAGTGCACAGATTAATTTTCACCACTAAGGAACTTTTTTTTTCCAATACTTTAGATTTAAGTACATTAAAAAAATCATTTACAAGTACGATTAGGGAAGAATAACTTAGAAACTCGAGTAGATAAGAAAAAGAAGAAAAATGATGAGAATAATTGCAGAAAATGACAAATAAAGGTGAAAAGAAGATGTGAAAAGATGTTTCTTCTAATTTAAAAGTATCAAATAGGTCAAAAATTGTCGCATGACCTATAATATTTAAGAATTATCACTTAAAATGCCCATTTTGTAAAATCGGTACGATTTTACTAATTTTAACCGATACTAACGATTTTGTTAGCGATTTTACCCAGGACCAACTTTAACCCCGACTCAACTCGATAAGTGTAATTGAAATTGTAAAATCGTACGATTTTATGATCCGGATCGCAATTTTAACAACCTTGGCTAATAGGATTTGAACCGTAACCGTTTCAGGGACCCGAGCCAAATGGTTAGTGGAACCTTGGAAATTGAACCAAAACCATAAATCAAAATCGCCTGTTCCGCTAAGCCGTACTGTTCAATTGAATCACCCTCAACTAGCCGTTGGAATCATGCCATGTGTCGAGAGTTTGAGACATTTGCTACAATAATATCAACATAGGAGGTGTTTACGTAGAATAATATAAACTTTTCTCTATAATAGATCATCTGACACATAAACAAAATGTAAATTAATGAAGAAAAGTTGATAAATCTTGAATCATACTCCTAAATTGTTATTTTAATCAAGGAAAATTTCACATGATAGCATTGAATTTTCATGAAACGCTAGTGGTAGCACTCTTGTAAGAACTTTTCATATAGTATCATTCAGTTTATGCCTTATCAAACTGTCGTAGCATTTTCCGTTAAACTCTTGTTAATTATTTGTTTAATTTACCGTTTTTATGTTTCTACCTTTATCAAGTGTTGGTTGTTGTCTTTATAATTTTCCTTAAACCATTTTTATGCTCTCAAATATTTATTTTACTATTTTAACGTTTAATTCACCGTTTTATTCATTAAAGCTCTTAAATGCTTAGAGCAAATTATGAGGACAAGAATCAACACTTAGAAAGGGTGGAAATGTCAAAATGATAAATTAAACGAAAATTGACAAGAATTTAATGAAAAATGCTACGTTAGTTAAATAAGACATAAATTGGATGCTACCATGTAGAAAAATCTTACAAAAGTGCTACCACTGGCGTTTCATAAAAGTTCGATGCTAGTGCTATCACGTGGAATTTCCGTTTAATTAAAAGTTGGTATTAATATATTATTGATTTACATTATAAAAAATCTAGTGAAAGTAAATATAGTAAAAAATCTAGTGAACGAATATTTTCTTTTATGTGAGCTTAAATTGTTGCAACTTTTAAAGCGAAAAAATATCATATTTCCCTCCTTCAAAATCTCTTTTCCCTCAACACCTTCAATCTTCAAGGTCAATAAATAGTTAAATACGATACTATCACCGGACAACGGCATCGTGATTTATATCTTCCGTCGTCTACCACTCTTTTGAGTTAACCATCCAACGCAGTCAAATCGCCGACTTTTGCGGTTAACCCTCTGCAACCTTCAGGTAAATGCTCATACATTTTCCTTCGTTATTGCGAATTCTTTTTAAAGGTCTGCATAATTGAGAACTTTAACTTACTGATTGCGATCTTTCTAGTGATTTTAAAAGTTTTTAGTTGATTTTTTTGGTTTATTTTGAAGTTATCATTTAATTGTGATTTTTAAAAGAACTAGGTTTTTTTTTAATCTAATTACTAGTTGAAAATTGAAACGATTTTATGATTAGTTAATTTAACTTGATCAGTACAAGTGTAAAATTAACTTGTATTGTTGTAAGTTTGTTATTGCATTTCAGAATTTGTTTGAAATTGTAATTTGGTTGATACGGATTTATTAGTAGTGTATTTGGTTAGATTTTTTTGTAGGTGATCTGAACTCTGACTAGAATTCTGAACATCAGACACATTTACGAATACTTTAATTAGGTTTTTCTGAATAATATGCCAAGTTAAAGTAACATATGGTGATGCTCGTGGATTCCTTGTCTCTCGGATTATATTCCTAGCTGACTACCTTTAAAAGAGCAAACAATATTAATGTGGGTTAAGAATGTGCGTAATGTTTGATATCATGATAGCCTAACATTCATGATGATCCTAAGATTGACACAGGGGAGGGGGGAATTGTGTGTAGGCTCTATTAAAGATATTACTTATAAATTTTCAACTGTACCGAAGTCCGAAATGAGTAAGAAATTTTTTATGTGGAACAAATAGTAAAAAGGTAAAAGATTAATGAAAAAAACAATAAATAATCAAACATGGATATATGTCCTAGCCCATCTGACACAAACCCTATGATCCAACCTCTTGAAATTTACTTCCAATAACTTTAGCTAAATTTAAATATATATTTCTTATTTGTAACTATAGAAGTTTACGTTTCAAAGTTAACTCTAGCTTTGATGTTGTATGCTTGGGCGAGACCCATCTGAATATACAAGCAAGGAAACAAAGATAGGTAAAGATGGAACGCAAGGAACATGGAATGATGTTTGTTTAGGCTCATTTTTCTTTTGTCTTTTTCAATGTTTTGAAGAACTTGTATAGTGATTGACATGAGTATGAATAAGAAAGGAGGTGAATGTGATTATTGAAATTTACTTCCAATAACTTTCGCCCTGCGCTTTGCGCCTGGGCTTACCTTTTGCCGTTTTGCACCTCAGTGTGCCTCGCACCTTTCAAATCTAACTTCAAAATCTGGGACAAACATTATAGCTAGCTCCTTTAGTCAATTTAAAAAGCATAAGTTGAATTTCTCACCGTTCTCATCAAAACATAATTGTTCAACAATTCATTTCTTACTAATTTCTTTTGCTTTTTTGGACAGTCATCAAATTAAAAAGATTACCATGAATCATTATTACATGTTGTGCACACATTCGCAAGATCCTGGGTCACCCTTATCATTTGTGCCTAAGGAGTTGTTTTCAACAATCTTACTAAGGCTGAACTAAAGTTTTTACAATTGATTTAAATTGAACTGAATAGATTTTTGACGTTGTATCTATAGTGTTATTATTGTTAAAAAAGATTTGAAAGTTTTTCTGTAGTTTGTTTGAGCTCTTCATATCTTTCTTTATAACTGCAGGATGCGAACCACTCACCCTGAGAAAGCTCCACAATTATGTCCAGAGATGGAGAGCCATGATACAAAGTATGTCTCTGGGTTTAGCACTCTACTAGTCGCTATGATTCAAGATGCGAAAGATAGTATTTCCCAAATCGAATACATCTTTTGTAGTCAACTTTACCCCAATTTTCAACAGCATTCAAAATCCCTCCAAAAATTATATTTGGAAGCTAGGACTGCTGCTGAAAATGAGTGCAAAGAGAGACAAACTGAGATTGAGCTTCAAATGAAACAGCAATCTCTTGAAAAAGAACAAGCCCTTGATGAATGCAAAGCTGAGAAGTCGAAATTATTAGCAAGAGTAGCTGAGCTGGAGGATAAGCTGTCACGGAAGGAAAAAGAATTTGATGAAGGAATGGAATTGCATGCTAAACTACTTGACATTATTGAGGCAAAAAACACCAGCCTTAGAGAAAAAGAACAGTTGGTAAAAAATCATGAAGAAAAAATAGAGTTTCTTGTCATCAAATCAGAAGAACTTGAGCGAATCATTGATGAACGAAATAAAGAGCTTCAGGACAAGAATGAAGTAGTAACAAAGGCAAACGAGTCAGTGAAGGAGTTTCAGATGCAAATTGAGTCTACAGAGACTAAGATAGCAAATATTGAACGTATATTGAGTAAGAGTGAAGAAGAAAAGAACCAACTTTTGGTGAAACTAGAAAATATGGAAGCCAGTCTAAAAACCGAGCTTAGGAGAAAAGTTGATGAAGCAGATGAGGGAAAGCAGTCACATGTAAAATTAGTTCAGCAAGTCAGTTGGTATGACTCTGAGGTGAAAAAGAAGGATGAACAGCTATCTGCTTATGAGAGTGAGAAACAAACGCTTTTATCCAGAACAAACCATCTACAGGACAAATGTGAAGAGCTTCAGGAGAGCCTCAGAAATGTGAATGCTCATTCTGCTTTGGTCAAGCAAATTGAACAAAAAGATTCAGAGCTGACTGCAGAAAAGCAGAAAAGAAGCGATTTGTTTTTTGCTTACAAGAATCTCAAGTCTCAGCAGTGCTATCTGCTGAAGAAGTTTGGTCTCACTAATGCGGAGCTGCTTCGAATGAAAGCAGAAAAAGAAAGTGATCCATCAAACAATGATGAAACAAGAAGCAGAATTTCTGGTAAGGATCTGTGAATTTTTTTAGCTTAAAATGTATGCAGTTTAGTTCTATCCCATTGGTGTCAGTTTGTTATGCTGTTAAGTTTGTTTCTTGTTATATTCCAATTCTCTCTACCAATCCTTGATCTCATGACTAGGGGTTTGAGATGCTAAATCTAAAGCAAACTAAGCCATGGAGGGCTTGTATTATGCTGTTGAGATTTAGATGAAAGGATTAACCGCTTCATGAACGTTTTTATTCTTGATGAGTTATAGTATTTTAATATGCTCATTTTTATTAAGAGCCTGTGATTTGCAGAAATCAAGAGGAGAAAACCAGCAAGTAATGGAGTCGCATGTGAATTAAACAAAGTGAAGCAAGAGATGAACAACAATACGGAAAGCTCAGATGATGAGAAAATAAGCAGACCAAATCAGATGTTGACATCCAAGTCGTCAACTGGTTCAGAACCTGCTGCAAAGCATTGGACCATGAGTAGAAAAGCAGGTTCATTAGCTGGCGAAAAGCGCCCTGCATCTGGCTGGAGAGAGACACGAACTCGTCAAAGTCCTGGTGGGCCTGATCCGCATGATGATTTTCTTGATACACCCTTTGAAAACATCAAGGAAAATTTGCAAAAGACCATGAAGGATACTGTACTTGATGGTCCAGCTGTGAGCTTGAAAGACGCAGATTCAAATGGTGAAACACAGGACATGAAAGGTGAATCTGGACCCAAAAGGCAAAAATTGCAAATTCCCAGGCCTGATTCAAAAGGGTTCAAATACGTGGAACCTGTCAGGAAGAAAGATGCGCGTGAAAAGTTGAATGGAATTGAATGCAAGCAGTGCAAAAAATTTTATGATGCTGTCCATGCTGATAATCGAGAAGGTGATATACAGAATCTTCGATGTGAGCATCATGACGGAGTTTCAAGGCACAGGTATAGGTATGCACCTCCTCTGACTCCTGACGGATTTTGGAATATTGGATTTGACTCTGAAATTTAGTTTACTCGATTGTATATTGTTTTAATCAGAGCTAGTTTAGATTATCTAGTCCCATAATAGCTTTAGCTCAACTCCATAGATGAAAAATTCTTCTATTATAGAGGCAATCCACTATATTGCTAAGTTGTTTCTGTTTATTCCTGTAATTGATATGAATTTAGATCCCTGCAATTTTCACCTTTGGCAATCGCTTTAAAACAATGAAATTAATGCAGCTGAACAGTATTGCAATTATGTCCCCCAAGTTTCTGATTCAACCCTCTTTCTTGACCTTCAGTTTGCAATTTGATATCTAGAATCTCCATATTGTAACGTTTATAACCAATGACTAAATGGATGAACGAGGTTGCAAAAATGAAGTATGCGTTTGTCTGCTTTCATGCGCATATACCAACAAGGTTGTTAAAATCGCAATTAAGATCGTAGAATTGTACGATTTTACTATCCAAATACTTATTAATGATTTTAATTGTTACTAAATTCAGAATCGTAAGTAAAATCGTTAGATCGTATAGAATTTGATAGTATTTTCATCCATGCATGTAATTTATACTAGTATTTTCACTTGGGAGATAATTGGGGAATAATGTCATGGACCCTAATGAATCACCATCTTAATCGATAGTTGGAGTCTTAAAATATATTATGGGAGTATAATTTATCAGTTGGTTGAGTTGGTTTTTTGACAAAATTAGTAAAAAAGAGTCCAGAATAGCAACAAAGCCACACTTCAAAAAGATGGATACCTTATGCAACCAATTGAACAAGTTAGTAGTTATTGGTGTCCAACCAAAGGAAGATAAAGACATTTACACATTGAGAGCGACAAATATTGCATATTAAATTGAATCTAAAAAAAATTAAATTAGGAACATAGCTTGTAAAAATTTTAGAATTAACACATAAGGAAAATCTATCAAGAATTGCGATATAATACACTTTTTCAAAGTTAAAGAGGAAGGGCTCTAATGGAAGCACATGCCATATTTTGAACACAAATGAACAAACATATTTTCAAAGGTAATAAGAAGGGTTTGGCATTGTTGGGTTTAAGGAGGACGCTACTAAATGGAATTACACATAGGTTAAATTTGTCCAACAATTTAAACCCCCATATCTAATGTGGCCAAAAGTTAATAATTGTTAGTTTCAGCCTTTCGGGATATAGTAAAATATAATAAAATAATATAATAAAATGCTTGTTAAATCATATTCATTTTTTATACGAATTTATAAATGATATTTGCTATTAAAGATTAAATGGTAGATAATTTTTGTTATATTAAAGTAAGGTTATGCACACTCAAATCACAGATGTGACTTACGAGATGTTTGGTGACTGGTATTAAATCGAAAATAGTCTCTGTTTAGTTTTACGAATTGTGTTGTCATCGCCATAGTAATGAAACTCTCTTCCTCAAACGTGCATGTGGTTTTCTACACAGTTTTTCATCATTGTCTAATTAATACCGCCTTTTCAAATGGTATTTTTCTAATTTTATTACATTATATTTTTATCGTCATTTCCATCTTTTTAATATCAATAATTAAACCAATCGTTATTAAATTGAGATAATGAAAGGTTATAATTCCAAGTCAGAAATCTAATCCTACACCAACCGCCATTTGATACCTTAACGACTCATTTGGTTAGTAATACTAAATAGTGGTAATGAAAATGACTTATAGTCTAAAGTTTCATCAAAAAATTTTTGTCATGGTGATGAAACTTTGATCAAAAAAAAGTTTTTTTGTTCATAAAAATTTTCATTACCACATATTACCACGTCTCCTAATAGTAATGCATTGGAATGTATTTTTTGAAGAAAATAAGATGAATGAAGTTGGACAAGTATGGCCATCAAGGTAGCCAAGAGATTTTTCAACCAAAATTACACTAATTTTATTCCTCTTACCATCATTTAATATCAACTACCAAACGGATCGCAGAAACTTTGCTTACCAATGTCTACTTTGTTTGTGTAAAAAAGTGTAATAACAATTCATACTTTTCGTACAACTTTGTTGAGTTTTAAATTTAAATAAACGTGTTCGCTTCATGTTCTTTTTTAAATTGCAGCGAGTGTTGTATTAGACCGTGTCATTATAAAATAAACTCATATAATTTAATCTATTTAATTACTTTAAGATTATAAATGATCAATTTAAAATCATAGAGGTGATTATAGTAAACGATCACTTTAAAATAATAAGTGTAAATTGGATCAGCCTAATAGAAATAGTCTCACCGCCTCATCGTGAGATCGTTTCACTTTTAAGTATATCCTTTTATGATGAGAAGCCTCTCGTTGATAATAATTCGGTAAAGTAACCGACCCGAACAAAAGTCAACCTCCCAAATGATGCAAAAAACTTTGATCTTTTGTGATCATGTTCAATTCATAAGCCTCATAGAAATGATATGGATTTATTGTAGTGCAATTATAATTTTGTCACTAATTTTTTATTGAGGCTATCTCATCGTGAGACGATTTTAATTGAATAAGCGTTAACTCTTTAAAAATAAATAACCACTTCATGTACTTATTGAAATTCTTTTTTTTTTTAAATGTTTTTTTTGTATTTTTTACTAATGAGCTACTTATATGTGTTCGTCTTACGGTGAGACGATCTCATACAAGACTTGCTTTTTTTGTTGCCATTAGTTCGAAAAAGCAAAGTTTGTGATATATACTTGATTAATTTCAAATTTCTTTGTCATTTTAATTTTTTCAATAAAATAAAAGAAAAATGTGAGTGATACGTTAAAGAAAAAAAAAAGAATTTGTAGATTGGATAGAAAATGTGAGATCAAATTTGAAATCAAAAAGTTGTAAAATCTACTAGACCATCTATTAAAAAATTATAATTGATGATTAAATGTCTATTTTAAAACAGAAAGAAAAAATTCTCAATCATTATCCAAACACATGATTTTCAATATAAATTATATAAAAGTTGAATTAGTGATCATTATGAAGGGTAATTATCAATCCCAAATCCCTAATATACTTGCTGTTGAGAAGGCAATAACTCTTGTAGGAGATCATATCGACGGGCCCGTATAAGCAGCTCAAAGTTAAACTTACAAAATAGTTAATTATATAAAAACATGCTTTTCATTAAATTTTAAGAAATTAAAAATTAGGTCAGTTTATATTAAGCCGTCTTAGGATAAGACGGTTTTAATAAAGAATTTGTCTTGAGAAGCAGCAGAATAAGTGGGTGGATCGCAACTCGAAAGCCCATTAACTTCGGAGTTTGAATGGCCCGTAAAGGAAAAGTAAAAACTAATGAAGCTTCATAATGTATATTCTAATGATTGGACTGCTTGATGACCACTTTCCATATAAGTTGCTCTTTTTGGCCAAAATTTTAATGAATTTAGTAATTAAATTTCATACAAAAATATTGTAAAATTTCAAATATTTTAAAGGTAGAATTTTAAATTATACAAATTTATAAGAGAGGTCAACTGATAACTTTTGGTTTGATCTGTGTTAGTGAAGTATATTAATTTTCTAAAAAATATAATTACATACAACTTTTTTAGAATTAACTCAATGTAATAATATTAATACAGTAACGGTCCGTTTGGTAGGTGGTAATAAACGGTGGTAATGAGAATGAAAAACTAAGGTGATTTTGGTTAAAAAATCTCTTGGCTACCTTGATGGCCATGATTGTCCAACTTCAATCATCTCATTTTCTTCATAAAATTCATTTGGAAGAGGTGGTATTAGGTGATAATGAAAATTTGTAAACAAAATTTTTTTTTTGTGATTGTTAGAATTTAGGAAACAAATCAAAATCAGGAATATTAGTTTATATTTAGGGAAATAACTCATAATTGTAATATTGTTATTTTAGGCAACAATGGGATTCCTCCTTGTATATATCCAGTTGATTGTAATGAATAAAACAGTGTAATTAAACCCAAAGATTGTTTCGTTCTTCGAATCAGTGATCAAAATTTTATTACCATGGAAATGATATGAAACTTTTGATGAAATTTTACATTATAAATCATTCACATTATTACTATTTAATACCATCTACCAAACGTGCCTTAAATTTTACAATTTTTACTTAGTTCAAAATATATTGATATGCGTGTTTTAACAAGTGTTAAGAGTGAAAAGAAACATATAAATACTTAACTCTTTCGATTCCAAAAAATCAAGAAAAGTGAGCACAAATGGTAAAACAATAATATTTTATAAAAAAATATAAAAATATATATGTAAATAAAATGAGAAAATAAATTAAATACATATATGAAAATTAAAAAATATAAAAATATAAATAAAATAGAAAAATTAAGTAATTATTTGACTACACTATGAGATAAATGCTCTTAGGTGTCGAGTCCTTGTACACCTTACTTAGTGGGTCACAATCTCTGCCTTTTATGCATGTTTCATGTACTACATTGTCTACATCTTACTCGCAATTTTTTATTTTTCTATTTCATTTTCCTTTTTTTTTTAACTTTTGATGGCACCCATAATCCCAATTTTTTTTTTAAAATCACATTTACACATGTAATTTTCCATTTATTTTTTTATTATTACATCTGTCGTAAATTAGTTGCAATATATTTTTTTTGGATTTTTTAAAATTAGTTGCATATTTTCTTATCTAATAAACTTTTGCTAATGAGACCTTAAAATCTAACCTAATAATTATATAATTGATCTAAGTCTATTCCAATCCCTAACACTATATTTTGATTACATTTTCAATACTTTTAAGAGTATTTAACATAGAAGAAGATGAGCCAATTTGGTTTGAGTGCGTTGAGGTAATTATGTTAGTCAAAGATAAATAAGGATAATTACCGATTTCAATCAGTTTATAGTGGATATAGCTCGTAAATATTGTTATACTTTTCAAACACCATGACTGGAGTTTCGTGATATGACTACAATTAATATACTTTTCGATTTATACTTTGATTTATGTTATTTTGACTCGGATACCGATGTCGAATACTGGTAAATGTGTTTAAGTGTCAGATACATCTAAATATTTAATTTTACGTCTAAACTTTAGTTTCTAAGTGTGTTACCAATGTCCTCCAACACGGATACATGAAGCAAAATAAAGAGTTCGAGTAACATAACAGTAGATAAATATCGTAAATATTAAACTATACCGCTATAATTAATAAATGACTTCAACTTAGTAACTATAATTTATAAATGATTTTTAAAATATTTTATGGTACTTTCATTTCCTTATTACTGAAATATTAAGAATAAGCAAACTATTTTATGTTGCAACTAATTTAAATTGAAAAGAGTATATTCTCCTCTAAATTGAATTATAAAAAGTATTAAGGTAGAAAAAACATGGATTAACTAAGTGGTTGCGGTATTTTCGTTTTATTTTTATAATAAGAGTTTAATTCCTAATACTTATATAAAGGTTTAATTGTATGTGTCGTATAAAGATTTTATAGCCTATTTCAAAAAAATTAAATGTGTTTATAGATAGGTTCAAATAGATAACAAATTAAATTTACCTACGAAAATCTTTTTATAGGTCAATAATTTTATTTTTTAAAAAAAAAATATTCAAATCTACTTAATTTTTGGAGCTGGATGGACTAAGCACCACCCATGAGCATGTCTACTAAAAACATGCAGATAAGACTAAAGTAAACGGCAATGCACTATCTAAAGAAAGAGTAATTAAAAAGCAAATAGAGTACGTAACTTGTATATTTCATCATTACTCAATTTAATAAAATAATTCTTTGTTTGAATATCACATTTAAATCCACCATCCAATGAAAGACAAATATTATTACAGGAGTATTCTTTATTCCATACGTACGTACTATGTATGGTACAAAAGCGACTTTGAATTTGATGCTCTCATTATAAAAATTTGCTTTTTTAAAATTATTTTACCTCTCTTCCACTAACATTTTATAACTCTAATCTTATTTATAGCCAATTTCGTCGAGTTTATTATGCACAATTTTTTATTAATTATTAGTAGCAAATATCATATGTAACATTAAAAAATATACATGGTTTATTGAGTTGTTTTACCATACTCTATTGAAAGTTGAAACCAAAAAACTACACAATTTCGACTCCATCAAAATAAGGGAAGTTTTAATTAACATTACCCCACTATCTCTATGAATCTATCAATACAATATACTAAAACAAAACATAACTAACATAAGCAACTTAAAAAATTGATGAGTTGTCATCTTCTTATGAAATTTTTTCCCTCCTTTAAGCGAAGATGATGTCATTGAATAAGGATGACTATAGAAATCTTAAATATTAAGGATGATTATAAGATGATTATTTGACCATCATTATAAACTTTTGTTGGGACTATAACATATACTATTAAAATTTGAAAAACAATGTAATAAATAGTTGTATTTAATAAAGATGCACAGATTGTTATCTTTGATATTTATTTTCAAAGCAACATTGATCTATATTTATTTTTAAAAAAATTCATTCATTTACAAATCAATTATATTATTTTTAAATATACTTTAAAAAAATTCATTAAAATGCTGATTATATTATACATACAATTTACAATGGCCCACTGCTTTATCATTATTATAATGATAACTATAAAAAAAGTTGGAATTTCATTTTTCATGAATGTAATAAAATGTGTATTAAGAAATAATTTAAATCAATGTAATATTATGTCAGACTTATCCAATTTTTTATTTTTTTTACATCAAAAGAAAAAAAACTGCACATCGCATGAGAATTATCTAGTTTGTTACTAAAGAGATTGACACAAATATTAAATAGTAATTTAATTGTTAGGAGAATAAGATATAATTTTTTGAATTGTGTGAAATACCTCATTTGCTCTCTTTGGTTATTC